>NC_052506.1:48535740-48835740 GCF_014356525.2 Nilaparvata lugens | reverse complement strand
TCTAGTTCAATCAACTTATTTTATATTGTAAGGTTTGTTCTCATAAAATGATAGAAATTCAATGATTGACTCACCTCAGGGCCTCCTTGGCGTTTATTTGCTCGAATGGACAGTTGGGTGGTAGATACAATAGGCTATCATAGGTGAGCCAGAACTTAACATTACAAGATGATATATAATACTACTAGTTTGAAATGCTCACAGAGACCAGAACACTTGTATCAAATATGCAGCTTATTATTTGTTCGAAGCGATTGGGACAATATTCAATAGGAATATTTGTCTCGACAAACAAGTTGGCACATGAAAATTTGTATGATTAAGTCTCATGTAACGACTTTTTTTCTCAGATAAATTTAACTGCCTGACTTAAAAACTAGTGGCCCCTAAATCTATTACTTGAGTGCCCTTCGTCTAATTTTCGTCTCCGAAATCCGGAATCCGGAAATCCGGTGGTGAATCTTCATCTTATCCGAATGGTGGATAAAATGAAGATTGAGGAAGATCTGGTAGTGGAAGAATCTAGTCCAAGTGGTGATAGAGCGGGTAGGTATCCAGTAGTGGAAGAATCGAGTCCAAGTGGAGGTAGAGCGAGAAGGAATCCAGTAGTGGAAGATCGAGTCCAAGTTGAGACAGAGAGATGGAATCCAGTGGTCGATAATCGATTCCAAGTGGAGATAGAGAGAGATGGAATCCAGTGGTGGAAGATCATGTTCAAGGTGAAGATAGAGCGAAATGGGATCCAGTAAAAACTGCAAAAGAGAAGAAACAGCCAGCAGAAAAACGAAAAAAATTTGAAGAAAGTTATCAATTGAGAAAAGATACATAATACATTGATAATGAATAATATTTGCATAAAATGGATGTGGAATAATATGATTTACTGTGAGAAAGAAACGAATATCAAATATGGATATTAGTAGAAAGTAATCAGATACGAAGAGAAAAGGTAGAAAGAGAAATAGAGATAGAAAGAGAAATGAACATTTGAACATGCTGGATAGCTAGTGGAAAAATCACAGGGGAAATAATGATAATAATAGGGAAGAAGAGAAGAGAAAGAAGGAGTGTGCACAATTGAGAAGAACTTACGAAACTGAACTATAGAATAAGAAATGAAGAATCGTATTGTGATATTGAATTAATCAAGGAAAGAAGAAGAAGAAGAAGAGAAGAAAATGAAAGATAAGAAAAAGAAGAAGAAGAAGAAAAAGAAAAAAAAGAAGAAGAAGAATTATAGAAAAGAATAATAATAATCATCGTAACAATCACAACAGTTATAATAAATGTAATAATTACAACAATATTCTAGTAATCATAATAGCTATAAGATTAAGAAGAGAAATGAGAAAGAAAATAAGAAGTAGAGGAGACGATTGAGAAAGTGCTAGATTATTTTTAAATAGCATTGAACGGTGAAGTATGAAAAATATTAAATATAGTATAAGAAGTATAATTAACTATTTGGAGTTGCAATAACGATAGAAGTAGTGAATTGAGTACTGATGACAGAGATTATGAGTGATCATTTGAGAAACTGAAATTTTGAACAATATTAGGAAATTTGTAGACGTACGGTACAAGAAACTGAATTTCTTATTCACATTCTTTGAAGATATGGAAAATACTTCAAAAATGTAATTCACGTAAAACATAAGCGTGATGGGAGTAGACTGTGTTGAGCATGTTAAGAGGTACAATTTCAGAAGAAGCCCACGTGGAATGTTAATATACCTACTCTTCCTGTAATAATGATCTAACAAATATGTAAAAAAACCCATCTCCTATGTCTATCCCAGGGAGAAAGACGTTGGAACTGATTTGCTACATGAAAGAAATTTTTAGTATCAAATTACATGAAGGGAAGACTCTCGGGCCTTTCTTTTCCGTTAGGAGAGAGGTAGCATTTTTTATGCTATTGCGTTCTTATTCACTCGCTCTTATTAAAGCTTCTTTTATCCTGCTATTTATGGAATACTTGCAGACAATGGTATCGGGGCGCTTGGGAGCTTGTGAGACAAGGCACTGCTGCCGCGCGTTGCGTGGTTTCTGCTCATCAAGGTCGACAAAAAGTTCTTATAGGCAAAGCTGCAATAAATATTGCCGTTCCAAGCTTTTATATTCGATCTTTAAGCTCATGCTATCTTCGTTCGGTCTCATCACTAAACACCTCATCAAAATCTTAACACGCAGTTTCGACATCTATGCTATTCAACTTCTTATCCTTCCTTGCATCTTATTTCACATCTTCTCGAATTAATATACAGTTGTTTGAATGAAATATTATGGAATTGGTATGTTTTTGAAATTTTAATAGACTGTATATTCAACTTTGCAAAATATACCAATCTTCTAGACACATGCGTTTCATTTTGAACATATATTATCGCTCATCTTTTCTATTCCATAAACAATATCAGACATGATGTCTCTTCCTTTCTGACCGACACTCTAATTAAAGTTGTAATGACTTGAGCTGATAGGCTCTCACAGAAGACACAGGAGGCGGTAAACATTCTAAAATTACATGAATTAACCGAGTTGAAATTTTCATATGATAATACTAGACAAATCAGAAACTATCCCAATACTAGACAAATAAAAAAAACTGAATGTTCTATGTTGATTATAGCATTTCACCAAAATGATATCGAAGAGAAGTAGCTAACGTAATATTGCGGTGACGACAAAATGTAAATGGATTTGAAGAGAGTATAGAAATTCGAGAAGCATTTTCTACAGCTACAGTATAAAATTCATAACATAATATAACAGAAAGCAGAAATAGAACTGAATTTAAGATGTGTTAGTTCACTTGTCACAATGATCAGTTAACTGTGAAGAGAATAATATTGTTATACTGAAGATGAAAATCTGCCAATGTCAAAATTATTTCGTCACTTTATTATACTGGTCATATTTCCCAAATTCCGAAATGGGTGTTTCCAAGATGATGTGAGTATGTAATACTTCGTATTTCCAGTACGATGAAAAGTTGATGATCAATAATATTTTGATATTATATAAAAAACAATTACTTCTGTTCCATTGCTAAGGAATATTATTCAATTATGGACCCAGCAGTCCTTTTCACTTTCCTTGCCCTATTACCATAGGTGAGAAAAGTTTTGCTTTACAAAAAAAATTGAAAAAGTTTCAAGGTCCCCTGAGTCCAAAAAAGTGGTTTTTGAGTATCGGTCTGTGTGTGTGTGTGTGTGTGTGTGTGTGTGTGTGTGTGTGTGTGTGTGTGTGTGTGTGTGTGTGTGTGTGTGTGTGTGTGTGTGTGTGTGTGTGTGTGTGTGTGTGTGTGTGTGTGTGTGTGTGTGTGTATGAGTGTATGTGCGTCTGTATACACGATATCTCATCTCCCAATTAACGGAATGACTTGAAATTTGGAACTTAAGGTCCTTACACTATAAGGATTCGACACGAACAATTTCGATCTAATGCAATTCGAGATGGCGGCTAAAATGGAGGAAATGTTGTCAAAAACAGGGGTTTTTGCGATTTTCTCGAAAACGGCTTAACGGTTTTGATTCAATTTATACCTAAAATAGTCATTGATAAGCTCTATCAACTACCACAAGTTTCATATCTGTAAAAATTTCAGGAGCTCCGCCCTATCTATGCAAAGTTTGATTTTAGATTCCCAATTATCAGGCTTCAGATACAATTTGAACAAAAAAATCGAGTGGAAAAGCTTGAGCATGAAAATCTATACAATTAATGTTCAGTAACATTTTCACCTGAAATTGAAAATAAGCTCGAAATTCGAGAAAATGTGATTATCCAATTGCAAACTGTCGGCAACTGTTGATTCTATTGAATGATTCACTATGAAGAGATGGCAGACCTCGTATGTCTCCTAGGTTTTGTCCTGTCACCAGCTGGCTCAGATCTTTGTTTATAAGTAGACCTGAGATGCGCGTGAACACTAGCGTCAGGTGATCAATTTTCATAACGGCAAGGAAAGTTATGTGAGTGCGCCACACCAGATTTTTATGGAGTGAGAATGATGGAGTAATTATGACTAACTGAAGTATTCAGCTCCAAATAGCTAGCGCATTGAAGTCAATAGTTGTCAACCAACCAGTATTTTGGAGCTAGTGATGGAGCAAAGAGCTCTGAGAAAACCTGAATTTATTATCGAAATACAGGTGAAAATAAATTGAGTTTTGATACTAGGTAGAATTGATAACATGTCTGTTGCTGATCGAAAATTGGAAAGAAAATGGATGGAGAGAGGTGTTGAAGAAAAATGAGTATATATTATTTGTTTGACTTCACTTATTATAATGGTGTATCATCGCTGGGCTGGAGAGAGGTCTAGCCAAAAGCGATTTGGCAATTTGTTCAATCCAACTCGTAACAAACGTCGAGGGTTTACGCTTTTTAATGTCTCCGAGATAAACGGACAAGGGAACATAGTGGCGTGCAATTTGGCCCCGTCGAGCAATTAGGGAAATTTATAGTTTGCTGTTGCCAACCGATTTCATAAAATAAAAAAGCCATAACATGTCCCCCTCACGACTCTCTCAAGCACCAAATCCGATCGATGGTATTGCTCAATAATACCAGCGCCTAATCTATCTCCGATTACGAGAAAAGGGCGTGAAAACCACATGGCTTGGAGACCTATTATTTTTATACAGTGACCTGTCATTGATGATGAATGAGAACAATATTCTAAGAATGGATTCATGAGCTGGGAAAATAGTAGTTCATTCATCATAGTGAAGTTGCATAATTTTTTCATTATTATCATGAATAACAGTTGTTCATGTGTTGATTGACCAGAATAGCAATATTGACCAAGATAACAATATGAGGATGAATATTCAAAATAACTATCTATTGACATTGGGAAAGGGAATGTGAGGACGATTGGAATGCTATAATTCAATCACCCATGTACCTCTCGATTCAAGTTATCTTGAGCATTTTCATCCTCTACAATCTACATATTGATGATATACCATTGTGAGTGATAAGTATTTTTTATCGTTGTTGAAGATGGTGGATAATAATAATATATAATTCAGAGTTTTTAATAGAGAATACACTTTTTTCTCTAATTTATTATACACATTCCATTATATAATGACAATAGTTTAATCGATTGTATGAATTTTAATATGAATAATGTACGACGTAAAATCCCACCGCTTCGTGGTTGACATTTTGTTGTAAATTTCTGAATGTCAGTTGAGTGTTGGCCTACGGGCTGGTTGAGGTAGTTATCATTGTGATATTATAAAAAAGATCATCTCATCAAGCAGAACGTTTCACAAGAGCATCACTAACGATGAAAGAAGAACAAAGACAGGGGTAATCCTGGGGGTGAAATCAGCTTGTTCGCTGCTACTGAATGTTTAAATTCAATTAGCACTAGACAGCCACCGACAAACATAAAAACCGAGCAAAAGAAAGCGAGGAACACTGGACAGCGGCGCCTGGCGACACAGAAAAAAAGATAAACTGAAAAAAGATTTAAAGCTGTGAATAGTGAACGCCAAACATGGCTCCCCCTCCGGGGAAAACTGAACAAAAGTGCTCTTTTATGTGGAAAATCAATGGTCAGCACACTGACTGTCGATCAAAACAAACAGAAGAACTCAGTAAGCGTTTCTGTCTAGTGTCTCCTGGGACGGTTTTCGGTTTTGCGGCCAGTCTCGTTCCAATTACAGCTTCATCACAAACCCTGTTAATTCACCAACTCGACTCACTTGTTTGTCGTGAGCGCAAAATATTCACAAACGCCATTCCCCACCTGAAAACGTCAACAGAAGACGTGATCACGTAGGACGCTTACCTACTTCAGAAAGTGCACATCATACACAAGTTTCTACTCTGATGAATTGCATCTCTCAGCTCATTCAAACTGTTATCACTTCCCAGAATGGAAATTGTAACAGAACTCTATCAAATCATCATCACATTAAGAGAGGAACTGTTCAAATAAATCAACTAAGTATATTAATTGATTTCACAATTCCGAATTATCTCATTTTCTGGAATTGAAATTCTCTGAGTGACGAGCAGAAACTTCCTCTTTCAACATTAAACAAAACAACTGTAAACCCAATAAAATTTATCACCAATGTTTTTGATGAGAGAAAATGTTCTACCATGTTTTGGATCATATTATGATAATTTCTATTGTCACCACCATTATCAACCGTGCTACGATAGCTTCTATCTATCAATCATCATATTTCAATTCTATAATACTGCTTCTCATCAGGTTGATTTTAATCTCGTAATTTAATTAAGAGTTTCCAACATACATGAAGTATTTCTACAGATAGATCATTTCTTTATAATATTAACCTTCTGTTCCATATAAGAACTAATTCGTTGATATTCTCATGCAGAATAAATTGACTGAGAAATTCCAAATCCCAATTTTATAATAATTTTCAACATCCCCAACTTTTCCTTAATGAAGTCTATTGAGAAACCGGAAGTCTCTGCTAGATTAATCTGTAAGACAAGAGAAACGAAGGGAGTTGGAGGCAGGCGTGGCCTATAGCTTTGTGCGGAGAGTGTGACGAGCTACATCTAAATCCATCTGATATCTTTTCAGTGCTGCAGTGCAATGGTGAAATGTTAATGCGCGCACAGATTAAAAGTTGGAAGCAGCGACAACTTGCCAGATTTGTTGAGATCCGCTTTGATTTCCCAATGGTGGAATACATTTGGCCACTTTGCATGCTGTGCTGCTAAGTGCTACTGGATGCTGAATGTTGCTGGATGCTGGATGCTGAATGCTGTTTGCCGGCCGCTGACTGCTCTAGTTTCACTGCGGATCACTACTTGGAATGCGCACCTCACGCCCAGCGTCACCTTTTGCCCACGCCACTCCAAATCAACCAAGTTTCGTTCCTCATCACCTGTTTCCTGTTGGTAGCCCACATTGCACTCTCCCGTTCCATTACATAGACTAGCGGCTGTCATGTGACATCGTGGTAATGGTGGAAGGGTACAACTAGAGGAAATAATGTGGAATTCGAAGATGAAAAATATTATTCCTAGTTCATTGAGATGATCTAATAAAAAAAAATATAGTTATTTGTATATCTAGAGTGAAAAATGCTTTTTCTCCCTCAGAAAAATTGTTCAATCAATCTTTCCCTTCAGGGAGAAAAAGCTATATTTTTCACTCGTGACGTACACAACATTTTTCCTCCACCTACATTTTTATAAAAACTGCAAATAAAATAATTTATAGTCTTACGTGACCAGTAACAATGTGTTACAACATAACCTAAGAAGTAAACAGCTGGCAGTTTTAGCATACAAACATAATATTTCATATGTTGATCAAATTTCTGGTTGAGGTATTGAATTTAGTCGGTTCAATTACTACTTTATATGCTTACTCATCTGAACTCAGACCTTCTAACCTATTTCCAATGTAAGTTTTTAAAATAGAGATGCTTCCCATGCTATTTGAATGGACTCACTTTTACTCCCTAGGGAGTTTTTGTGTTTTTTAGTCTCAAGAGCGAAAAAGTGACACTTTAGTATTATGTTCCAGGGATTAAAGTAAGTACTTTAGACAATGGGTAGAGGAAAAAAAATTTAATGAATATGATCCATCTCTAGAATAAAACATAATCACTAGATCATACAATCATCGCCCCATGTGCAAAGCTATGCTTTCAAACCATTATTGTTCCACAGGAAATTTTCAACTGTTCAGTATTAAAAATCATCTATCCATCGATTATCATGAATTTTGGAAAGGGAGAGAGAATACTAATGATATAGGTCAAAGAGACGTCATTACTTTGAAAAAATTCAGTTAAAAAAATGTTGAAACTCACTTTAAACCCTGTAAATATTTTATGTAACAAATTATAAGTTGCATACTTATCTTGAAATCAATCCTATTCGATTCAACTGATTTTCTCAAAACTATTATTAAATAAAGTGGATTATAATATAATGTAGAGCTTGTAGTTTGGCTGAACTCTGTCCTCTCCTGGACTCCTGTTTGTAAAGCTATTACAACTTGAACGACAGCTGTTTTTGAAAGCTGTGGACATAGATTCATTAAATTCAATCGTAGACGTACAAAGTAATTCTAGAATCTGTTCCATTAAAACTAGCGCAATATTTGACATTGAATCGTGAGTTTCAAATTCAAATAAGTTGATTAGTGATGGAAATAGGAGGCGACCTAATGAAAGTTGTTGTGGAGTTGCCGCGATGAGGGGTGATCCATCCACTGAATAAGTTTAATTTATCCCGTGGGTGGGAGGGGAGTTGACTCCGTCGGGGTGCCGCGTTGGAGCATCTGGTGACGCGTATAATAATTTAATAACGGGCGACAGAGCGGTGCTCGCGCCTCCTTGCAACACTCCAGCTCGGCTCAACACCCACTACTAGTCGCTGCGATCGTGCACAGACTCCTTGATTTACTGCCGTCCTGCCCTGTCCCTCCTGCGTGGACAGACGCTGCTTACAACTTATATAAAGGCCCTGTGAAACTCATTCATCATTTTCCACTGTCATAATCCATCCAATAGAATCTTTATGCGACATACAGTTTACCGCCTCCATTCCTGCGGTGACAGTGCGGTAATCCTTGCTGGAAGTGATGAACGACAGTACTTTCGCTTTGCAATCAAACTTTGAGTGGTCCACATCCATACTATGAAGAAAGGCAGTTTGTTGCTCACTGTCCCTGGACCATAAGCTTTCAACAATACTCAAACAAACTGTTTTGTTATTCCAGCATATTCTCATTCTGTATCTGTTATAGTTCAGTACCATTCTTATAAACCTTGGCTCATTAATGATGAGGATTAATGATGAGGATTAATGATGAGGATTAATGATGAGGATTATGTTCATTATGATTTTGTAAAACTCAACAAAACAAGGGCCTCATAATTATATGAAAGTTTTTATCGTATAGCAAGGTTATAGAATTTCAGATGATAGAAAATAAGGTCTAAAGATAACTATCCGATCATAACCAATTGCCTATTCACCAATATTATTATCATGAATATTCAGGAGATTTTAAAATTTCGGAAAATCGAGCATCGAAAACGTTATTTATTGTTCGTTCATCTACGTTGATGATTGTAGATTAAATTATTTCTGGACATAAACTCAAAATTATTGGTGGTTTTATTGCTATTGCATTAAACTAGAATTCTCTATGGCATAATGAGTATTATAATCTAGCAGTCCATTCAAGCTGGTTTTGGAGATATTCAATGGATTTAATCAACCTTAAACAAACCTGCTATTCTTCTATGGAATGCCTCAACAAATAGCTGGGAATTGCTGGTGCTTCGCTCAATGAGCCACTCCCATCCTCCCACTTGCTAGCTGAAATATGCAGGCAAGAGTCCGAACATCAATACATCCCGCTGGTACAAACTCAGCTACACTGGCATACATTCTCCACATCGCATTGCCAATGTTTATTCTGCCGTTTCTACTTTTTTTTCAAACGTAAACTTGTGTCATATGACTCATGAAAATGCAAATCAACTGCATAATGTTTCGCTTTACTCCAGTGTGTGAAATCCAATCAATTTATACTACTTGTTACCATAGCCGGCGCCTGATGGGAAAACCAAACAATTCATTGGTTTCATGAAATCATCGTTAACGAACAAACATATTCGGGATCAGTGTGGCCACTTCTGCCCACTCAGCAAAGACCTCAAATTTGATAAAAAAGCTACTTTTCAAGTCTAGAGAATCATTAGTGAGTATTGATTGATCATTGATCAATTATTGATTAGTTACAAATAATAAATGATGATTTGAATAGAAGTGATTCATGACAATAGAGGTGTGGGAATATCCACAACCTCATTTTGATGAACATTTGGTTCACAGCCTCATTTGGTTTCAATGAAGAACCGAGCATTTCATTTATGAGAATATGTTATATTTTGTTGTACAGATGAAAACACATCCAATTGGTTAGTCGCCTCAACTCTCATCGTCACTATTTTACCTATCTTATTACAAATAATACATGCGTTCATTTTATACAAGCGATTATAACTATTAGTTCTGTGAACAGTAGATCTCGCACAGTCATAAACTCCTCTTATACTATCCATCACAGTGAATTCTGTCTGTATGTCGTGTCGGCGAGATATCGGTGTAAAAACGGCAAATGGCCGGTGGGGTTGGTGTAGCAGAAAATTCTAATCTCCTTCTAGACATACTGGCAACAGGTCAGCCAGAATTGAATTGAAAGCAGAGAAAGGTCGAGAGAAAATATGTTTTCAACCGAACGAAGTAAGGTCTATGTTTTAACTCGGATTTCCTTTTGCCTGTATGTATGTAACGCATTTACGGCCAATCGCGTTGATAGAATTCGATGAGATTTGGCAGGAATATTCCTTTTTCAACTGCGCGTCGATGTGTACACAAGGTTTTTTGAAATTTTGCATTTTAAGAATAATAAGAAAGGAAAAGTAATTCCATCCGTACTACGATATCACTATATTTTCATCTACTCTGAAGATAGGACTAGTAGTTCTGTGAACAGTTATGTACCACAGCCTCCTCTTATATTGTCCATCAGAGTAAATCCTGTCTGTATGTCGTGTCGGCGAGATATCGGCATGAGAACGGCTAATGACTGTTGGGGTTGGTTTAACAAAAAATGCTAACATCAAAAGCCAATCTCCTTCAAGACATAGTTGCAACAGGACAGCCCTACAGTAACTACAGTATTGCCATTGACTGTCACGCATCTGATTGAATCTGCGAGTGAATGTATTAAACAAAACAAGTGTGACGCACTCACACAACTTTCCTTGCCGTTATGAGAATTGATCACCTGACGCTAGTGTTCCCACGCATCTCAAGTCTATTATTCAGAGATTTGAGACAGCTGGTGATAGGGCAAAAACTCTGAAGACACACGAGGTGTGCTTTCTCTTCATAGTGAATCATTTAATAGAATCAACAGTTGCCAACAGTTTGCAATTGGATGATCACTTTTTCTCGAATTTCGAGCTCATTTTTAATTTTAGGTGAAAATGTTGATAGACATTTGTTGTAGAGATTCTCATGCTAAATCTTTTCCACTCAAAATTTTTTGTTCAAATTGTATCTGAAGCCTGAAAATTGAGAATATAAAATCAAACTTTGCATAGATGGGGCGGAGCTCCTGAAATTTTTACAGTTATGGGACTTGTTGCAGTTGATGGAGCTTATCGATGACTATTTCAGGTATTGTTTAAATTGCGTGCAATGAATATTCCACACAACAGCTGACTTTTTACTAAGTTATATTGAGATACTAGCTTACTCGGCGAACTTCGTACCGCCAAAAAGTCAATGTCTCTCATGTCACATTTGATTTTTTTTGGTGAATCATTAAATTTATCTGACAATCAATATTTTCATTCACATCTCAATACGGACTTCCTATGTGCTTAGTTATGCAGCATTTATTATTCCGAAAACATATTCTTCTCAATCAATTAATTGGTATTAATATCTACCAGTAAAGTGTTGAATTGTTAGCAAATAGATAGGTTGAATCAGTGTTTCAAAGATGAATCTAATGTTTTCATAGTTGTTGATTGTCAATAGATGTTTCCAGTTTATAAATGATTGGGAAGTGATAATTATTTGTATAGGTCTTCTAAGGAACGATTAATCTACAGCTGGTACCAATCAACTATACACTAACTTCAACTCCAAACTACCGTTTTAATACCAGTACACATTTTATCACAGGGTGACGTGTTTAGTAGTAGTTCTGTGGACAGTAGAACTCACGCAGTTATAAACCACAGCCTCCTCTTATACTGTCCATCAGAGTAAATCCTGTCTGAATATCGTGTCAGCAAGATATCGGTGTGAAAACTATAATGGCTGTTGTAGTTGGTGTATCAGAAATGCTTACATCTAAAGCTAATCTTCTACACGACATTCTGGCAACAGATCAGCCCGAGATGAAAGCAGAGAAAGGTTGAGAGACAATATGTTATACGAGTTATTAATTGCATGCGCTATTGCATGGAATCAGTAGTGCATTCAATAGTTCATAAAAATTGCATGCGATGAGGCATGCAATTAATAGTTTACACAAAACCTGATTTTTACCAAGTCACTTTGAGATATCAATTTCATGCAATTAATAATCCACTCGACAGATGATTTATGATAAATAATTGTATAGTCTGATTTTTACGGTAAAATTGGCGTTAGAAGGAGACTCCTTTTCCTTTTGTATAACCCTCAAAATGCAAATTTTCAAAAAACCTTAAGGTGCATACAGACTTTCGCTCTGCTCCGCGGTCGAACGTCACTCGAGCAGATCGATTGATGATCGACCGGGGAGCAAGAGTCGAAAGCGAGAAGAGCTAGCATCTCCCGTAACGTTCATTATCGGAGCGATAGCGGAGCGAGTGCAAAGCGTGCGTGGAGCGATTGCGGAGCGTGCGTGAAGTGATTGCGAAGCGAGGGCGGAGCGTGCGCGAAACGTGTTGGAGGCGCGTATATCTGTACGCACTTTTATGTATACGTCGACGCAAAATTCAAAAAGGAACACACCTGTCAAATTTTATGGAAATCTCTTGTAACTACGACTTACTTTCTGGAATTTCTCCGAAGTAATCTGAAGAACCGACATGAAGACACAGCCTACCGATTTCCTATAAGAAACTGAGACGTAACAAACTTTGAATATATTCTCGGATCCCACAAGATAACATGATTCATAAGCAATTTTCGGATTGTGCCAGCAACTCATAACATTCGAGCTCTGCACTGAGCATGGAACTTTTGTAATGAGCAGGGAAACATGAGAGCTGAGGAGAGTGGCAAGTTCACAAAAGATTAGAGCCTCCTCTTCCGTGACTAGCAGCAAACTCACAAGTATAGCGTCACTTTTGTTTTCTGAAAGCAGCATCGCTGAGTCGGCGCTGCGCACAAACTAAGCTTCAGCCCGAATTGTTACACGATGTTTTGCGAATAATGGCACCTGTGAAATTTCTCTCTACTAGAGTTACTTTTGCGGCGTGTGTTGTTTCATTTGGGGAACATGCTGTCGCGGGTCGCGGCTACCACACATGTGCCACATCCAGCAAACACTTTGTCACTTTAAGATGGCAAGAATCGTTTCAAGATGCTCATCTTATCATATATGCTCATCTTATAATAGTTTTTGGAATGGGAAAAAATTAATATTCTTAATATTTTGTCAATACTGAGGAGAGAGAAAACGCGATGAGCTTTCTCGATACTAGTTCATTGCCAATAGTTTGCAATTGAATAATCACATTTTCTCGAGTTTCGAGCTTATTTCCAATTTTAACTGAAAATGTTACTGAACATTAATTGTAGAGATTTTCATGCTCAATCGTTTCCACTTGAATTTTTTTGTTTGAATTGTATCTAAGCCTGATAATTGGGAATCTATAATCAAACTTTGCATAGATGGGGCGGAACTCCTAAAATTCTCGCAAATATGTGACTTGTGGCGGTTGATCGAGCTCATCAATGTCAATTTTAGGTATAGATTTGATCAAAATTGTCGGAGAGGTTTTTTGAAAAATCGCGAAAAACGCTGTTTTTGACAATATTTTCGCCATGTTAGGCGACATCTTGAATTGCATTTGGATCAAAATTGTTCGTGTCGGATCCTTATATTTTAAGGACCTTGAGTTCCAAATTTCAAGTCCTTCCGTTAATTGGGAGGAGAGATATCGTATAGACACACAGACCAATACCCAGAAACAACTTTTTTGGACTCAAAGGACCTTGAAACGTATGGAAATTTAGAAAATGGGGTCCTTAATTTTTTTCGGAAAGCAATACTTTCCTTAGGCAAACATTTTTGAGATTGCCATCATGGATAATCTCTTTCTACACATTACAAAGAGATTGATATCATTCCCAAGTCTGTACTTTTAAGGAGTCATGAGTTACACGGTTTTCAAACCGGACATTTCGGTTTTCGGATTGGCATTTGGCGGAAAAAGCCTGTTTTCCGCTGCAAACAGTACTTTTCTCTCTTTTTCCGATGACGCTCCAGCCGTGGAATATGGACTTAGGCCTACAGCCTCCAACCAGATGTAATTTTAAAGCTTTGGAAATACACAAAAACACTGTACTGATAACACTAGTGCATGTCTACTGCGAATACATTTACATGGGGGAGAGTGAAATATTGTCCCCGAAAAATGTATGTTTCAAGTTTTTGAAGTTGAATAAATCATTAAAAGAGGGCTCGAAATGAGTCGATTGTCGAAATGTCTCGAACATCACATTTTGGTTAATTCTGAACACTTTGGTGGTTAAACTAATCCGATATCTCTCACAATAACTAAATAGCAAGCGATATAAAAATTTCTGTCAATAATGACCGTCATATTGAATTTTTCAATGATGTCGAATATTTTCGTAAGTAGTAATAAAAAAAAACGATTTTATAGTTCTAGCTTGTTACCTCATGCCTATGGAAAAACGCATCAGTAACCGTGCATGGTTTTCTTTGGGGGGCGCTAGAGAACTCATTTTTCAACGTACAGCGCATGAAGATATATCTCTTCAAAGTTGAAAAAACGCTCTAAATTTCATAGATCGTAAATTCCTCTGTATCTCATGCGAAGAAAAAGTTATAATGGAATAAAATTTGAAAAAAATTAGAAAAACGTTTTTTGGGCTTTTGAAGGTTATAACCAAAAATATATGCGTTTTAGAGGAAAATTATATATGAGACAAAAATTGTAGAGGAAGATTTTTAAAATATTTTTGTTCAGAAAAACGCTTGAATATCTTGAACGGTTATTGAAATACAATCGATATAGCAAAACCCTGAAATTTTGCGGCCATCTTGTTTCCGAGGTGTTCGCCTGTGATTTCGACTTATCATCATCACGATCCTTATTATGCTAGACCGAACGAAGAAATTGAGACATCTTCCACGGCTGTTACCCAACAATGACCACGGAGTGCCATATTCATAACATTTGCGCCCGGACTATGAACAAAAATGCTGATCATATTACTGTAGTTCAACCTGATTATGAAATCCCCGAATCAATTAGTCTTTCCATTCTATTTATTAATTTAATTGGTTTGGGCAGAATCATACACTATATTCTTATCTATGAAGTCCTGGGGATTAGAAAGGAATGATTATATGATTAATAAAAATAACTGAGATAGAAAATCCAGTGCATAATAGATAATCTTGGAATCTTGGTCATAGTAATGGAAGCTACAATTCTGAAGTATTTCAGATTATAAAATTATCATTGACTTTCATTTCCTAGCAACTAGCAAATTCCAATTATTGGATTAAACTTGGAAGTTCCGGTGTTAAGACAGGAAGTATGATATTGTCGGTTGTAACTCTACTCATCCTGATTGCTGTAGCCACTCTTGTGTCGATCGAGAAACTTTAGTCAGGTTAATTCTATGACGTGCTTAGCTGTCGTGTACAACGACAGTCCTCCCACTTCCATAGTTTTTTCTCGTTATCGCTAAGTAGAGTTGGCAACTTTTTTATCATTATCACTTGAGAGAGGGAAGCCAGGTTTCAAGATGATCCAAAGGACTATCTGTCGAAGTTGAAAATACAATGGTTGAGGTCTCGACTGCTTTCACTCGCTACAAAACTTTCGAGAAGCTAGGCTAGCATGGAGAGATAACCCCTTGAACTCTAAAGAAGTTTAAATGTAACGCTAACGACAAAGTTTGCTCGAATAAAAGCTAAATCGACAGTTGACGTTCAGGTTTTCTCTCTGCAAATCTAAAGCCAATCGATAATAGGATTGTTCCGATACTGGAATATCCTAATCGATTTTGCAGACAGTGTTGAAGATTATCATTAGTGACACTCTATTATTGAGGTAAGAAGTATAAAAAGGTTTCAAGCCAGAAAATTGTCAACTTCTCTGATAATAATTTGTTACTTGGTTTCCTTGGGAAAACTCTACTTTATTTTTCACTCTTAAGAACATTCTATTTCTGAATACGAGTATGTGGATCAATGTTCATTTTGGAGTGTCTCATCACAGTTTATAAAAAGTAGTATAAATATGTTATCCAAAAGATTAGATCATAATAACATGTTTGGTCAATAATATATTATTGCTTTCTCAATCAAGCTCCTCACGTACAAGCTTGTTTAACATCACGTTCAAGTTTTGCATGTATGTATTGGAGCTCAATTTTAGAAATTAAATTTCAATCGATGAAATCTCACATTGAAACAATATTGACATGTATCTTTGAAGGATGTGGCTCAATGTTTACATTGGTCCAACAATAAGGAAGAGTCATGTAATTTTGCAATAAACCGACAAACATGTCGATTCTCTGAATAAGCTTAATTGAAGGGGAAACAAGTTTGGGCGTACAACCGAAGCTGGGTTTGTGAACCACTTAAACTTTACTACATCAACAGCAGTTCTCCAACTCTCCATCATCCTTAATTCGATGTTCTAGCTGCTATTCACCTATTTCATCTCTAGATAACGATCGACCACAATATTTTATCAGACTCATCAGAATCCTGGAAATGAATCTGGTGTGGCGCATTCACACAACTTTCCTTGCCGTTATGAAAATTGATCAGCTGACGCTAGTGTTCTCGTGCATCTCAAGTCTACTATTCAAAGATAAGAGACAGCTGGTGATAGGTCAATAACGCTGGAGACACACGAGGTCTGCTATCTCTTCGTAGTGAATGATTTAATAGAACCAACAGTTTGCAATTGGATAATCACATTTTCTCGAATTAAAGCTTATTTTCAATATTAGGTGGAAATGTTACTGGACATTAATTGCAGAGATTTCCATGCTCAATCTTTTCTACTTGAAATTTTTTGTTTAAATTGTATATGAAGGCTGATAATTGAGAATCTAAGATGAAACTTTGCATAGATGGGGCGGAGCTCCTGAAACTATTACAGATATAGAACTTGTTGCAGTTGATAGAGCTTATCAATGACTATTTCGGGTATAAATTTGATCAAAATCGTTGGAGCCGTTTCCGAGAAAATCGCGAAAAACCCTGTTTTTGACAACATTTTTGCCATTTTAGCCGCCATCTTGGATTGCATTCGATCGAAATTAATCGTGTCGTATCCTTATAGTGCAAGGACCTTACGTTCCAAATTTCAAGTCATTACGTTAATTGGGAGATGAGATATCGTGTACACAGACTCACATACCTGCTCATACACACACACACACACACACACACACACACACACACACACACACACACACACACACACACACACACACACACACACACACACACACACACACACAATACCCAAAAAACACTTTTTCGGACTCAGGGGACCTTGAAACGTATAGAAATTCAGAAATTGGGGTACCTTAATTTTTTTCGGAAAGCAATACACTTTCCTTACCTATGGTAATAGGGCAAGGAAAGTAAAATTGATAAATTTGTTATTTCTTCTAACTCTTTCATGAATAATAATTGTGATTGAACCGTATGGAATGGAGTTATAAAAGTTTCATATATAACTTACTGGTAGATACTATGTTTTTGAAATCGAATAAACTACAAGAATGAACTTTTCGAACAAGAAAAACCTTCCAAACTCTAACATGACAATAATATACTTAATCTTTAGAGCAATTTTTTTTATAAATGAGTTGATACATCGTCATCTTCATGAACAGTTCAAGTTGGATACACTATTAGCACTTTCCACTGATTTTCAGAATTCTTTGGGAATGAATATTACAATAACTTGTTACTCACGAATCATTCATAAATGGAATATGAAGATACTAGTAAGTGATGATGAATGATCATTTCTAATGATAATCAAAATTTATCTGTTATATAATTTCCATTTGAATAATGATTCAAAAATTATAACTGTTCACAATAATGATTATGCTAAGGAGTATTATATTATTAGGTTGAGATGAATCACCATCTTTGAATTCCGAATTTATAATAATTCAAGTGATTGATCAATCCATATTATCAAATGATTCACAATACAGGCATTAGTACCTAACCATAAGGCTGTAGTAACTCAGCGGAATAAACAATTTTCAGTTATTTTTTTATGGACTGTATTCGTATAAATTGAAGTACCTATTCTCAGTTTAATCTAGAACCAACTACAATATGAACAATGTGAATCAATAATGCGAAAATCACAGACTTGCAGACCAGCAATATTTTCAATAATTGATTTTTCAACTTCATAAACCCTGCCTGGGAAAATGATGTTCCGAGATGCTAATTAAAATGGACATTCGTGTACGGGAAAGAACAGCGGTCTGTAGGATTATACTGCTTTGAAGTGGTTTTTATAATTAAAAATGTAGCTTTGTTTTTGAAGGACTTGGATGGTTGCCCAACAATTTCGTGTTATTGAATTTCAGAACCATCGCAAAGCTTATGTGTTTACCGAAAGCCCTGAAATTAAGAATATGGGGTATACGAAGCTGGAGTATACAAAGAGATTATAACATTACAATTTTAGTATGAATGGATAAGATTCAAAAAATTTTCTTGCTCATCCTAGATTCTTAGAAACTTCATAGAATCTATATAGATAGTTATAGTCTGAAGGAAAAAAACCATGTAGAGTCAACAAATCACTCCCCCTGAATGTGATTGGAGATCAGTTGTGAACATCACAACACATCACTTTCAGATTGCATCTGTCAACTGACCTATTACTTGTAGACTGCACAGTTCATGCCAATTTGTGTGATGAACAAACGCATTACGCTTTCCAATGCAATGTTGCAAGAAATTCAATATTAGTGCAGCTCGGTCCATTGTGACTGACTAACTGCGCATGCGCATGAGTCGAGACTGACTGTAATTGTTAATATACAATAATTATTAATTGCTCGCCGGACAGAGAGCTGAATTGATCATTCGGAAGTAATTATCAGGTAACAACGGTCAATCATTGTTACAATGTGTATAATTTGCGCATGCAAACATGCATGAATATGTTCCATTTTCTGAATTTGTCCATTATTGCGCAATCTGCTGAGTTGAAAGTGAATGATTAATCGTAATCACCTTAAGGGCGTTTACAGTCATCAGTCCATTCACTAAATACATTTGCATTCATTTAACCGGTTAACACAATCAAATGCAGCATTTCAGCTGAGGATTTTTCCAGTCATTCTGAATGAAATTTCGCACTCCAGTTTCCTGGAAACCTCTTTCAAATTTCAAAATCCTTACTCCTGTGAATACAAATACAGTAGTTCAACTACACTTTTACTACTAAAACGTCACATTGCAGTATTATTCAGTTGTTTTGGATCGCCTCTTCATTTATTCCATATAGGTATACTCATATTTACATCTTAGTTCGCTTGGTTACTAACGTCACAGGCTCACCATGTAGAGTATTATTGTTGAATATTATACCTCTCCTGAAATATATTCAGCGATGAATACTTCCTTCTGCTTTGATTTCAAAACCGCTAAATATTAAGGTTTGTGAAAAGCATCATTTCAGCTTCAGACTCGTTACATGAACGAATCTTCTCAATCCAAAGCTATTGAGTAGAAGCCTTCCATTAAAAAATGCCTATTCAAACTTCGTATTAGATCATTTTAGAATGATAAAAATTATGTTCGGAAAATTATAAATTGAGTGACTTACACCTTAGTACTTCATAGACTCAAAGGAAATTCAATTGGAATTCAAATCTATGTTACCTCACATATAATTCAATTAGGCTTATCAACAACCCTTATTATTCGCATAGAAATTTATCGAAAAACCTCCACAGAAAGTTCCTATCTACAAAAAGGATTTTGGTCGATAATAATGTTACAGGCTCTCCATATTCTATGAAGTGAAACAATATTTTAGAATGTGTTTTTTTAAAACCCATAATTTTGTTTAGTGCTTATTAGCCAGTCTTTCAATTCAAACGAGGAGAAAATTACCTGAGACTCCTTTATGCAATGTGATAAAAGGATGCATTCATCATTATTCTGATTTATACGTTTTCAAAGTGAACTTGTTGGAAATGAAATGAATAGAGAGAATATGGAAATAATACGCCCCAGTGGAGTTCCTTCAAAATATGATTTGAAGCGTTGAGTGGGTGTATTCATTAGAAGCCATTCCCCAATGATTAGCAGATAATGTATGAACGTGTCCGTTTTGCTAGATGGACCAATACACTTTTTTATCCGTAGGGTAGAGAAAGTTTAGTGCATGGAGGATAAGGCTTTTCTTCGAACAGCGCATTATCCTGGACATCCTTTTCATCCTAAACGCCGTTAGTCAGATAAAAGATTCTTTCAATAAATGAATGAATTCTCTTCATGTGCACTGAGCTTTCTCAGTATTTCGAGTATCGGTTGAATGAGCAGATTAGGACTCTTATGTGACTTATGTGGATCATTCATGAATAAGTGAATCATGAAAAACAAATAGTTGAAACTGGAATAAAATTTAAATGAACATGGATTGGAATGAACCAATCGGTCGATTTCATTTTTTTTTTTCAGATAAACCATCTAATTATGAACTGGAAGAACGTTTCTCATTAGCGGTTTATTCACCTCTGCCTAGACACAACCAGAGCAAAACTACATTTTTCTGGCTTGAGGATTTTAAACAGATTATCAACTTCAACTGAATAATGAATGTGATGATTAATTTAATGATAGTCTCATCTATTTGTGAAGTCTCTTACAATTGTATCACTCTATTGTATTTCTGTGTGCTCACCATTCTTAGTCATTGCATGCGATACAGAAAAACTAAAAAAAAAAATAGAAGCAAATCATTGAAAATAACCATAATAGAATATGTATGGGAATAATTTAGCTACTGAGCTGTTGGAAAAATCCTCAAGAGATGCAAATTTGGATATAGTTATACATTTTTACTTTCTTTGCCCTATTACCGTAGGTAAGGAAAGTATTGCTTTCCGAAAAAAGTTAAGGTACCCCAATTTCTATACTTTTCAAGGTCCCCTGAGTCAAGAAATATAAAGTGGTTTTTGGATATTGGTGTGTGTGTGTGTGTGTGTGTGTGTGTGTGTGTGTGTGTGTGTGTGTGTATGAGTAATCTTCATGCGCTGTACGTCGAAGAATGAGTTCTCCAGCGCCCTCTAAAGAGAACCCTGCATGATTTCAGGTGCGTTTTTCCATACACATGAGGTAAGAAGGTAGAACTATAAAATCGTTTTTTTATGACTACTTCAAGATAGCGACTTGCAAATGGTCTCAATTTCTTCTTTATAACAAGAATATTGATGATGGGAACAACGAAAATATTCGACATCATTAAAAAATTCAAGATGGCGGTCATTATTCACAGAAATTTTTATAATTATCGCTTGCTATTCAGTTATTGTGAGAGATATCGGATTGATTTCACCACTAAAGTGTTTAGAATTAATTAACCAATCTATAATTTCCGATAGAATCGTCTCATTTGAACTACTATTTTCGTGATTAATTCAACTTCAAAAACATGAAACATACACTTTCGGGGACATTATTTCACTTTCTACTCTGTATATTATGTATTTGCAGTGAACATACACTAGAATTATTGACACAGCGTTGTAGAATATTTCCTGAGCTTCAAAATGACATCTGGTTGAAGGCTGAACGTCCATGTTCTACGGCGGCGGCGTCATCGGAAAAAGAGAGAAAGTATTGTTTTCAGCGGAAAACACGCTTTTTCGCCATAATATGCCAAACCTAAACAATTAGAAAAACATGTAACTAATGACTCCTTGGAGGTATAGACTTGAAAATGATATCAATCTCTTCGTAATGATGTGTAGAAAAAGAATATCTATGATGGCAATCTCAAAAAAGTTTGTAATGAAAAAAAAACAAGATGGTGGCAAAAATATGTCGATTTTCATGAAATCGTCTGTAATTCTATTAATATTGAGGGTATCTAATCAAATAAACCATCAGGGGGCTCCAAAATAATCAAACTGTACTATTCGAAAGATTCATCTAATTCAAACAACTTATACTATGGTACATATAACTTGAAACTCTTAAAACCAGATTTTTTGGGGACAAAATTTTACTTTTTTACCCTGTGAATGTCTTTACAGTGAACAAATACTGATATTATTGGCGCACTATTGTAGAAAATTCCTAGAGCTTGAAAATGACATTTGGTTGAAATGTAGGTCCATGTTGTACGGCGGCGGCGTCATCGGAATAAGAGAGAAAAGTACTGATTGCAGCGGTACCTGCTCATTATGCTAGACATTATGTAGTATGCTGAGACATCTTCCACGGCTGTTACCCAAAATGACCCCAGAGTCCCTTTTTCATGACATTTGCGCTCAGACTAATACGTAATATCCTACTTTGAAAAAACTGTTTTGGATATGGAATGCAATGGTAGGGTAGGCTGTCTAGGAGGCGAATAGAACTTGATGAAATTAACTTGTGGCTTATATTTCGAATCTAGTCACAAGAAACCTAGTCAATCATGTACTGGAGAAGAAATTCCGAGTACACTATGAAATATCAGTACGAATAAAAATATATTGGCTAGTCAAAATGATAAATTCGATACGTTGCTTCTACTATTTATCTTTATTGACGGTGCTTGTTAGGTTTGGTTCGGCTTGGCTATCAAATGTTGCCACCTCTTGTACTGTGTTACTCCCTCGTGCTCTGTTTTGGGTGTGCTAGGGTTATTTTCGGTGGACCAATATTGCCAGAACAAAGATTTAGTAGTGAGCCACAAGTAGCAAGGATTACGTGATCAGATTGCGAACTGTCCCATTTCTAACACTGGTCTTCAAAGCTATTTGCAAGGACAACAACACTCTTTACTCCTCCTATTACACCCTCTTTCAACATTGTATTGCACTTTATTCCTCGAATGATACAAATAACCTCTACTTGAATTATTATAATTACTTGTACTATTTAGCTTGCTTCTTTTACAATTATTTCCTTATGAGATTTAGTAATGCTTTAAGGTTATTAACATTTTGAAACGAAATCAAGAATAAAACACATCAAAAGTAGAAATTAAAAGTAAACCGCATCACTACTCACAGAGTGTATGTAATTGAGTGATTGGAAATAAATAAATGTAACAAAAAATAAAATCGTAAATGTAATTCCTTCATTTCTATCACTACTTACAAGCTCAACTAATTCTGCACAAGAATCTTATTCTATTAGGATATATACAATAAATATATACCTGGATAGAATTGGTAAGAAGCTCATTGGCAATGAAATTCTCAATTGTATAAATAAATATTTAGATCATAAAAGTCAAGTTAGTCCTAAAATCATTCCTCTTCAGCCATGCAATTTTTCATAAATAACTCTTTTAATAGGTCTAAAGATAGGAATGGATATTTATTTATTTATTCAATCAATGAGAATTACTCAACTTACAGAAAAGTACCACAGGCTTATACGCCCAAAACGGTTCCAATTCTAATTTATACAACAGTCCAAATGTAGCTAGGTTATGTGATAGTGATATGCAAACAATACCAATCCTGGGCCTAGGACTAATGATGAATAAACAGCTAATGAAACTTTTCTAAACACCATATCTTTGAATGTCCAGGGTATATCAAACAAATAAGAATATATTTCCCTCTTATTATGTTATAAAACTATAGCCTAATGCTAGGATAATTACTGTTGCTGAACACTGGTTAACAAACGATGACTGTAGCTGTCTCACAATACCTGACTATGAACTTGGGTCCTTCTATGGAAGGAAAAATTCCACACATAGTGGAGAAGCAATTTTTTTAATTAATGGATTGAAATTAGAAGAATTAAGCATAGTAAAGGAACTTTCTATAGAAATGATTTGTGAAGCTGTTGCAATTAAACTTCCAAATGAAAAAATAATTGTTTTGTCATTGTACAGACCCTATAATAATGATGTTAGTTTTTTTAACAACTCTCTATCCTGTCTTAATGATATATTATGTGCCATTTATAAATGTAACTATAATTTAATATTATGTGCTGATTTCAATGTCAACTTTAATGTAAATGATAATTTTAATAGAGATCTTTGCAATTTGTTTGAATGTTTTGGTATCCATATTTCTACAAAAATGAAATCACTAGACCAGGCACACTGAATGAAGGTCACTGTATTGATAATGTTGTGACTGTGATATTCATGATAGCAGACATGTGACCCGAGTTATCAATACACATCTACTGTCAGATCATCATGCCCTACTATTTAAATATTTAATAAATGTGAAAAATGACTCTCAAAGTTTTTCTAGTGTAAACAAAAAGCTAGATAGGTTAGTTAATTAATGATCAGAACACTTATTTATTTGTTAGGTTAATTAATTAGTATCATACACTGGAGTGTGGTGTATTTGCTTAGCCTAATGATGCGAATGATAAGTTTAAGAAGTTTTTTGATTTGTATATGTCAGCTGTTAATGCTGCTTATCCTCTTAGAGGTTTCAAAGTTAGTAAGCCTAAGCTGGATGATGGATGGTATACTGCTGATTTAATAAAGCTCAAACATAGTTGTGATGAATATTATAGCTTACTGAAATTTTTTAAGACTAATCAGTTCAGAGATAAATATAAAAGCTGTAAGAAAGAGTATAGAATTGCTATTAAGAATGCAAAAATAAATTATTTCAACAACAAAATAGAGCACTCAAAAAATAAAACTCAAGCTGCATGGAAGGTAGTTAAAATTCTTACAAATGTCAACAATGAAGCTATTGATTCACATGATGATAACAACGCTGATTCATTTAACAACTTTTTCATTGAAAAAGTTGAGGAAATTAGTGAAAATGTGCCAGTTAGTGAACATCTCAGCTCTCACTACATCAATAAGTGCAATAGGCCCAATGTACCATTTTTTTCCAACCTGTTACTGCAGATTATGTGTACCAGAAAATAAGTAGTCTTAGTAATTCAAGTTTTTTTAGATATATATGGTATTAATTCTAAGGTCTTAAAAATATCTGCCCCTTATATAAGTGAAGTTTTGAGTTACCTTATAATTATTGTTTAGTATACAAGGGCATTTATCCAAGTGTATTGAAAAACGTTAAGGTAATACCTGTAGGCTACATAAAAAAGGTGATAAGAAAAACTTCAGGCCAATATTTCAGGCCAATATAATCAGGCCTTATTTCAGGCCAATAACAATTGTACCTGTGATATCCAAAGTATTTGAGGCCATAATGCAAGACCAGATCTCAAATAATTTTGAAAACTTTGGTATTTTTACTAAAAAACAATTTGGTTTCAGGCCATGTAGAAATACTAGCAATGCAGTAACAAGTTTAGTAAATTAATAGTGTTGTTGATGATTTGGAGAAGGGTCTATCTGTTAGTTTTAGGTCATATGACATATTGTCTAAAGCTTTCGATACTGTTAAGCATAACATACTTTTTGAAAAATTTTCTTATTATGGCTGCAATTCAAAATCAATCTATTTAAAGGACCGCAACCAGTTTGTTTACAAAGATTGTCAATTCTCTAAGGGCAGAAAGGTTCATTATGGGGCCCATACTTGGATCAATACTCCCTAATATATATATATTAACAACATAATTTGTAATATAGAAGGCACTGATAAAGCAGGATTTCTCTTTGCTGATGATTTTGGTCTCAAAGTTAGTTGTAAATCCGAAGCAGGTGTACAAAATTGTCTAGTTGATAGCTCTCTACTCCTTAATGATTGTTGTGCTAGTAATTATTATGTTCACCTATAATAGAAATTCAAACAATGAAGTAGGGACTGAACCTTTAAAATTTCTAGGTATTGTTCTTGATCCCAAACTTAATTGGCAACCACATATGCAGAATTAATTAGTGAAAAAATAGCAAAGGTACTGTACTTGCTGAGAAGGTTAAAGTTAACTGTAGATATTAATATATTATTAAATGTGTATTTCTCTCAAATACAAAGTTTACTGTCCTATGGTATACTATTATGGGGCTCTAGTACTCATGTCTCAAAAATATTTATACTCCAAAAGAAAGCAATTAGATTGATTTGTAATGTTGATATGAGGACCCACTGTAAACCTTTTTTCACAAAATTGGGAATATTAACTGTCTATTCTTTGTATGTATTATTTAGTGTTAGTTAAGTAATCTGGATTTTTTTAAATTAAATAGTGACTGTCATGGATATGAAACCAGAAATAGGAATAATATCAGAGTTCAATAGTTCAGGTTCACAACTTCACAAAAAAATCTTCTGTACACATCTGTTAAACTGTACAATTCATTACCACTAGAAATTAAGGCACTGCCTCTTACATTCTTCAAAAGGAAATTGAAAACTGTACTGAAAGCTGAAAGTTTATATAACATCCAAGAATTTCATGTAATTGACTGGACCAAATATTTGTAGGCTAATATTATTTGTATATATTAATTGTATTATGTAATATCTAGTACCTATTTTTGACATTTATCAATGCATTGTTAACAATGTCTATGATAATATAGATTCTTATTCTTATTCTTTCAAGAATGTGAACAAAAAAAGGCTTGCTCATTTTTGAAAGTGGATTTCATATTTATTTTTTGTTTGTATTCTAGTTTCCTACATCTTTGTGAGTAATGAGAGAATTGAACAAATACTTTCTGCATTAATTAAATTTATTACCTATAATAAATTAACTTATTACACATGGATGAGTGGATGAATAACCCCCATAATAATTTGAAATTAAAAATGGTTTTTGAATTTCAGTATTTTTTTTATTTCTACAATTTATTCTTGTTTATTATTTCATTTATTTTATAATAATTCCTGTTATATTCAATATAAACAATTTTCATAGATAGAGAATAGCTACAGTATCTTATATTCACTTTCTAGAAAATCACATGAAAATACATGTGAAACAATTGTGGAAAATGCACATTGTAGTGGGTTCTAGCACATACAATATTATTAGATTACAAACTCTACCTCTTCTTTGGTTCTAACCTTCTTACTTTAAAAACTTAAAACAACTTTTTTTGAAAATTGCAGCTTTGAATGCTTTATTGAAAAACGATGATACGTATCAAAAAAGTATTTCAGCTGTTGTTTTTTCCAAAGACTAAATTAAAATAATGTGTCATTTAGTGTGATGATCTCTTTCTTCGAGAAAGATTAGTTTAATTTATTGAAATAGATGGAAACAATTAATCAAACTTAAAAAGCTATGAATTATACATTGAAACAAATCCTGAAACAAGAAATCTAGCTTATTGGAAGAATAGCTTCCAAAATTACTAATGAAGCTAACAATAAAAATCAATGAAAAAAATTTAAAACATTAATTTACATCGAATACCTGTTGCTCTCTTATTGAAAATTAACATGCTTTCCCTGGCTCTTTTGTAATTCAATTACTCAATGCTGATCAATTTGATAAAGCGATCATTGAATAAGGAATTAAAAACGTGGAAACATTAATTAGAGTATAATATTATTTCTCTCAACATCCTTCATATCTTGTCTGTATATTACATAGAATCAGTAGAACATCTTGCCGGTTCAACATCTTTAATCCTTTAGGAGTGCACTCTTAATTCAGGAAAAAAATGATATACACATATACACATACTTTAACCAGGTGATAGTTGTGTGTTACGGTCACATACAATATTTATCTTTTTTCTTGAGCAGCTTTGTAAGTCTTTTTCTAAAAAGTATATAACTTTCAAGTCCCATCGACATCTCCTACGATTTATACAATATTTATCTTCAATTTTTTTTAGAAATTCATCACCTTTGAACTCCTAGATCTTCCAGAATTCTCGATAATGTAAGGGCATACCGGTTTGGAGATAGAGAACTCTCATTTGTTACTACGAGAAGGGATACTCGTAGAATGAATGAATAGATTTTATTTGTCAACATTTGAAAAGATGAATGGCTTCAAAGGTTTTCTACTGGAGGTTTTCTATTCAAAGTTTTAATACCCCAACAATTATAAAGTTGAAAAAAGGTACTGAATGTAGCCTATTTCTCCTAGTAATACTTTGAGTGATAATATAGACTTATACTTCTTCAATCACTGTTTTTATCAGCATAATAATTAGGCTTGGCTTGAATACTTTATAGTTATTTCGAGCTTTCTCGTTATTTATTACGTTGTACACATTCGAGCTGTTTCCTTTGTTCATTGTGATATTCTTCTGCAAACTCAACCAATATCTATCCTTTCAAAATTGATTCTAATACCAATCTCAATGCAGAAGACATATAAAGGAAAAGCTAATATTAATTAGATAAAAGTAAAATCAAGAGCGGTTGCAGAGAATAACGTTGTTAGTGCAGGGTATTCCATCAGTGATTTGAAAGGAGAATGTGGATGATCAACGGATGAAGATGATAAGCGCACCACTTTCCTCCCTTATGATATTATATTATGATATTTGATGATTTCGTTTGTTATTACCAATCAATTGGATTGATCAACAATTAAATTCCAATTTAATTTTCGATAAAGAACTTTATTGGTTTCAAAATTATTTACACTCAGTGACCAAGGCACAATCTAGTAACATAATTTTTATCACATATACATCACTCACACTCTATGTGGTAGAAAGCCCCAATATATGGAACAAAAGGAAGTATGGGGTGATAGTATAACACTCACATTCATAAATGCATTATTAACTGAATAATTTGCTATTTGAAAAAATATCTTAAAATATGCCCAACTATATTATCTTTCCGGTATAGGAAAATGATGTGGAGATTGAAAATAATTGGAATTTACCACGCACATTATCCTGTTTTAAGTTTATGAGAGTTCAATTTCTAGAATTGAAATGCCCTCCGAGTTGATTAAAGAGATTGTCATCCTTTCTATTCTTTCAAACAGGAATTCAACCGATCACTTGCCTTATAGAATTATCAAGTTTATTAGAAGGAATATATTGTAGGATACTTATAGTATGAATTCATATTCATACGCATACTTTTCAATGTATGATTCATTTTCATTAAATTCATTATTATTGAATCATGAAGAGTTGATTTTCCCTTTCACAAATAAATAAAGAATGAGAGTTCTACAATAAGTACCAATTGAGAATTCCTCTTACAAATAATTAAATTAGAAATATGTGTTTCAGAATACGAGATCAAGTATTCAATACAATTATTGAGAATTCCTCACACGCAATCCATGCTTTAATATAATATTCGCCCTTATATTTTTTGTTATAGTTTTCAATTAGAAAGATTCAACCAGAAAACTATTTCCTCATCAAGTATGTGAAAGCCATAATTTTCCTGAAAAAAGAGTTCCTCCTAAGGGATTAGGCAAGAAGTTCTATTGATTCTACATATGATATACAGTACACAGACAAGATAAAGGATTGTGAAAGAAATAATAGTACAATCAATGTTTCATGTTCTTAATACCTTATTCAATGATCGATTTATCGAATTCATTAGCATTGAGTAATTGAATTACAAAAGAGCCAGGAAAAGCATGTTAATTTTCAATAAGAGAGCAACAGGTATTCGATGTAGGCTCTTACAAAATCAATCATTCTGAAAGATCCAGTCGTCCAAGAGTATTGAATTTCTAAAAAAAATTAAAGATAAATATTGTATGAGTCGTAGGAGATGTCGATGGGACTTGAAAGTTATTTACTTTTTGAGAAAAAGACTTACAAAGCTGCTAAATTTAACATTGGAAATATAGGAAGAATAGATATTTAGAGTACCAATGATGTCACACTGATCATCCGACTCTGATCATTAAAAGATCGAGATGCACGTGGCCAGTACATTGTATTCCAAGTAACTTGGTGTTATCTACAGCTTCCACTTTTATAGAGAGATAAAATGAATGCATATCGTTTGAACTTGCCGGTTCAAGTTCAACTACCCAATAGCGTTGTTACGCGGGAAAAGTTATCCAATTCAGTTCCTTGGCGGGCGACAGCTGAACGAAGCGCGACTTTTGAAAATTTCTGCCTAGCGTCACAACTCTCATAATAATTATGTTTTTTCGGCTTAGGAAGGTGAAGGAGTCATGGGAAAATTCTACAAAAAGTCGTGAACGTTTTTTCATATATTTGAGATTCTTCTAAATTTTCAAATCAATCTGTCCAAATTTAACAAAGTTATAAGCATTTTCAAATGTGATGCTGGTTAAGAATAAAAATAGAGTAATATCCGTATTCCCTACCAGACATTCAGCTGAACTTTGAGTTCTCATTTTATTCTATGGAAAAATGAATGCATTTTTAGCATTTCTGAGCTTGGAATCATATTTTTCAAATGTTTCTTCATATCTTTATCCAATCAGGTACAATTTAGATAATATACAGTGATGCAGTAATTAAGATTTCTATTACATAAATACATACATTACATATATAAATTAATAAATATATACATTATATAAATTACATACTTGAGTATATTCTTACCATTGAACGGACCAACACGAATTGTAGAGATTTAAACAAAAGATCCACCTTGTGTTAAGGAATGAACCTACACTTCTATGGATGAATACTTCGTATACAAATCAATTAATATCAGATAATTTGATAATATTCTAGAGATTGGAGTTAGACTCACTAATATTCTATAAGGAATAATTGTCATACATGGAAGATGTTGGAGTACATTTCTCATTATAATGTAAATGTAATAACAGTTTGTAGCATTCGATGTTTTAATGATTCCAGTAGTCCTTCATTATTGTACTTTCTTGTGTATGTCACTGCAATAAACTGAATTTATTGATACACGAAATAATTCTAAAATCAATATAACAATAGGCAGTGTTCGGTAAAGATGGTATTGTGATTAAAATTCATTCAAAGACCTGGCATGCTGCCCAAAAGTCTTCATTCAGTTTTAACAATCAAAACCTTGATATTATTCCAGCAAATAAGTATGAATTCCACGGCCATTCCCCAATTTTATTCAGATGTTCATACCTTAAGATTAGTGTGGTTAATTTCTGATGACAAAGTCGAAAACATTTTTTTTAATTTCCAATAATTGATAGATACCCAAAAGTCAAATTCTTTTATATTAACAGCCCATTTTTTATATTCTCAAGAGAAGGGATGTTTAAAACCTTTATGGTCGCTCACACCATTAGCATCCACCGACCTTGCCACCCACTGAAGCTTGCAGCTCCTGAACACATGCCTTGTATCCCCAAAAATTCCCTAATGTAATGCTTTTTGTCTGTCATCTTGAACTTGAAAAATTTCATTTCGTGAAAACTGTACTTGTTCTATAGTTGTTATTGTCTCTCTAAGGGCCATTTGCACAGTGACAGTTTAAACGAAAATTCCATCTTAAACTGGATTAAATCCATATCAAGTCTCGTTTGTTATAATGTGTTACATTTTGAGTTTAAGCCACCAGCTGATTAAATTCAGTTTAAGCTTTGACTGTGCAAATGGCTCTTAATTCGGTAATTCCCTTTCAACTGATACAGCTCATTGGGGTTTTCAGGGTAATCTCCTAGATTTCTACATTTATTGAGCATGCTTGACTTATTATGCAACCTCAAATAAATAAATAAATCAACTTTATTAATCAACTTTAAATGCATAAAAAAACGGTGCTTGTACAATTTTTTTCCTTTACATATTCTGACAACATGAAAATCTTAGTTATGTGCAATACAAGTTCACGGAGCCGGTCGCTGGTTGATTCAAACAAATCTCGAATCATTATTACAAAGACGAAGTATGGCAACGTTTGATGGACCTTCATGAGGAGTGAAATTTATTTACTATATATGAGAATTGGCAACACAGCTCAGCGGACCAAACATAGGAGCACATTTCACGCAGCAATTATAATATTGAAGGACCTTCTTGAGGAGTAAAATTTGCATGCAACTCTAATGTTGGCGCCAAATCACTCAAGACCCAACATAGGAGTAGATTTTATATAGCAGAATTATATAAGCACTTTGGAGGTTAGAAAGGACCATCATGAGGTGAATAACTTCACAAGGATCTAGATTAATTATGGATGAATATATCATAAATTGAGTGGAATATAACCATTCAGCAAGTCAAGTTCTTCAGGTATAACATAATAGTTTCATTTTGTGACTATCTGATCAAATTTAAAATGGGGGGTCCCGGGGAACTACATAAGAGTTGAAATTTTACTGGACCTACAACAGGCACAAAAACGTAAATATATATATATATATATATATATATATATATATACTAGTGACCTCCTGGGTTGGAGAACTCGCTCATGTTGTATTGATCTTTGGAATCTTCAAGATCTTTGGAAAAGGAATATCAAGTTGTTTCCATAATTTTCACCAATCCTATAGGTCTATCCCAAATAGTATCATTAGTAACGCGTATGTTACAGTCAAACAATAGACAGTTAATGTAAATGTTAAAGTTAATGTCAATGTGATAGGCGAGTTACTATAAAAGTTGTAAATCATGTGTCAGCGATAAAGGACAGTCTGTGTGATAACTCCCAAATAGCATCAGCTCTTTTAAATAATCAGCTCTCATAATTCAATGGAAAAATACTAGGTATAAGAAAGGTACTAGGTATACTAATACTAGGTATAATGGAAAGATACTAGGTTATCCCGGGTCGCACGAATGTGAAATTGTATTAAACTATTATTTCTTTTTTTCCTCTTCTTTTTCTTCTTTCTTTCCGTCTTCATTTTATTTTCCTTCTTCTTCTTTTAATTTTACGTATTCAACTTATAGATTAGTTCAGTGGTTACTGGGATCTCATGGTTGATCTGTGCATTTAATGAATCGCAACATCTATTTCCTTATAAACTGTTAATATTGTTTTTATATCCTGAAAAGGGACGAAGGAGTGAGTCAATTTTGTTGTCCAACGAACTTTGGTGAAAGCTTCGAATAATACGTGTTCAAAATTTGAAGTTAATTGATCAAATTGTTCAAAAATTATCGTAGAACATACTAACCCAATGACGGACAACGACTTTGGATATGAGTCAAAAGTAAGAACTCGCTAACGCTCTTTCAACTATAAACTTAGTCGACCTATATATTCATTGAAAAAAAAACAAAAATATGAATCCCATAGAATAATAATTCCAGTGTTATTTTGTAAATTTATCATTATAGCATTCCAGTTTCCAATAACAATATTATATTCATTCGAAGATTCCATTCCTTTGACTCAATGTGAACTGAAAACTATTTGTGAGTAATGTATTAGAAATGTACGAACATTTATAATTGAACTAGTTATCTCTACGGTACCATGTACACCAGTAATTCCTTGTTCTCAATTATTCAACGTTGATATGAAAAATAATAAACAAGAGAGAAACGGAATTCGATGAGGGTTGCGTTGAAAATTGGAAAACTGGTTATATTAATCACGCTTCGGTTCGCAGACGATCGATGATCTTTCAACTGGAATAAGCAAATATTTGAGAGAAGAAAATCACTAATATCCAATTGTAACGGTTCACATGAAGTTATTAATATCTTTTGTTTGAAGAGAGTCTACTGGAAAGTTTAAGCTGCGAATAATTCGTTTGGCTAAGGGAGATATTGGAGCTCTGATTGAAAATCACAGTACCGCGTCATACCTTTTCATGGAAACTGAATAATTTTGCCTCTCAGTTGAAGAACTCTTCTTTGAGTGAATCGAGCTCCTGATAAAATAGCTCGGCATCGGCGGCGAATCAGCTCGCTAAAGATCGCATTATTTCTCAAAGTTCCGCAGCTATTGTGCAAAATCTGACAAATATCATACGTCACTGCTGGGTTTAGCAGGAGGATTTCAAAAAGCTATTCAATCAATAATGAGAATCATGGAGATAATTTTATTAGAGTTAGCGAGTTTTGAAAATCACAGAATACTGCCTCTACAAAATACTCACATACATAGTTTCAACAATCAATATGTATAAGGTATTTAATTACGAATAGACAATCATTAAAAATCGAATAAATAAAGCCAGTTGCATCACTGTAGAAATCAATCTGAAAGGTTGCAGACTCATCGATTTTAGGACGTTTGATCTTTTCCCGTCCTTATAAATTCTATTGGATTGCAAATAACTTAACAAACATATTATGCTGTGATCATTTGTTTGTCACGCTCTATTCACGTCGAAAATTGATTAGTGTGTAACTGGCTTATCCGGACTAAAAGAATCCATATGAGATTTGCAATCTTATTATATTCTATTATTTAACAAAGCCGTTTCTGGAGCATAATTCATATAATGAGTATTATATTATAATATTATATACTACAGAAAAAATTATCCTAACTTTTCCGAAGACCTTGATTGGAATTTATAATCCATTCCCAATAAGACAATTTCATTCCAAAATTGAGCTTTCTCAAGTTCCGGGAAAATAAAAAACTAATTTTCAAATTTTTCCTGCTTTAAGCTTGAAGAAGTTCAGAAAATTTGAATTGAGAGTTAGAGTTTTATAATCTGTGAGTATGTTAGAGAAATTATGTTCTCGGAACTTGCCATTGCCTTTATATGATTCAAAAAGTGATATTTCAAATAAAAAATCAGTTAGATAAATTCCAAGCAACTAGCAATATCTATGAAATTTACTATTCCAAAATTATTGAAGGAACATTGTTTCATTATTTTTTATTTTGCAGGACCTATGCCTACCGATGGACCCCGATTTCTATCGAAGGGCCAAAGCTACCGAGTTGTCATCGGCGATACAATTCTTCTTCCGTGCTCTGTCACCGATCTAGGTAAGAATTTATCATTCACTAGAAATTAGAATCAGATCTATGGATGGAATTGATTAAAATAGCATCAGACAATGTTTTATTCTCATCTCTTCGAAGGATTCCTAAAATCATTTCTTCTGTCTTATCACAACGTGGAAGCCATATTATGCAGAACAGTTTTTGCTGCTCATTGGAGGAACAGGTTACCACAATTATTATTCAAGTGGCGTAGGAATGAAGCCAGAAACTTGAGAGTTTCTCATAACATTTAATCTGCCTATAATGATACATCCTTTCTTCATATGGTTGGGATGACATAATGCAATGCTAAGCAATAACCGCAACAAACATCAGTGCGAGGTCACGGAACATATGCGTTGCCCTCTCTCCAACACCCCCTGGCACCAAACAATGACTCATATGTGTTCGCGAGCAGGAGCATGGAGGTATGGAGCCGAAAGCAGAGCACAGCACACAGCTTGCTTCCGACACAACGCCAGTGTGTGTCGTAAATTTCTTGTCGTTCAGCTTTTGCAGCATTTATACTGCTTTTTCTCGTTGCTGCAGAACGCAGTCAAAGGGAACGCTCTCTCATCGTATAATATTTTCATGCAGTGTTACGTTAGTCATTTCTCGAAATTCGCCAAATATCTCTTTCAAATGCACCTTCGCATCCTTGGTGACACTCGAGAGGTGAGCGCTGGGCGGCCCACGGCTTTGTATTCATTCTGCTCCTAATGAATATTGACAACACGTTACTCCTACCAGGTCTTTTTGGCTCCATTCACGTCCATGATATTCAAACGTACCGAATTTCGAGTTTGGTCTTCCATTGTTTGGTGGTCATGATCACACTAATTAACATCTATTTTTATTACAAAAGTGAAATTTTGTTATTCGAGGGATGTGGATATAATATTATTTCAAATGCAGAATTTCATGTTGGAGGATATGGAAATGCATGAGTCCAAACTATTGATGATACTGAAGATACTGATTACCTAATTATATATCCCTTTAATTTTCGACTTTGATCTCACATACCACTCAGAATAATATTTCAAGTATGTGATTTCTTTCTAAAATTCTAAGTTAGCACAGAACGACGTTATCCTGAAAAGGCACTTAATTTCAATTAGTCAACCTGTATACAACGATATTGAGAATATTCTATCATTATGTGTATTCAAATAATACGTTCAATATGAAATTTTGTTGATAAAAAATATGAATTGATCTAATCGAATACCTTGATATTATCAAAATTAAAGGAGGATATAAAACCGAATGTACTGCTCCACATAGAATACTCAAGGTAATTGGAAAATATTCAAGGACTGGTGGTTGTCTTGCACAATCACCAAGTTCCGATTCCTACCCTGCCTCTCTACTTTTTCTCAAGACGACTTTCTTTTCATCTTGGTCGAGTGAAAGGCAAAGTTCAAACTTGACAGAAGATGAGTCTGTTGGCCTTCTCTGTTGTTTGTCGGCGTTCAGCATTCTCGTATCATAGTGAGTAGAAAGCGAGGTTTGTTTGAAGAAAGATATCCGGGGATGGATACACTTAACTCACGTGCAAATGAAAGCGTGTGTTGGGCGGGTGGTGGGGAGGGTGTTGAGGGTGGGAGAGCCTAGCTGTGATTAGAAGTACGTAGGATGACCAGACGCGGCGCGGCAGAGCGCTCAGCGCTGCAGACCCGCACTGCTGCTTCACTCTGGGGTCAGTGCAAGCGAATTCCAGCCACGTCTCTTCTCGGACCCTAATCTCCTTTCCGGTTTCCTTTCTGCTCAGAACTTGCAGTTCGCTCTCCGAACAAAGACCTACCCAATTAGGCTTGTGACGTCCTCGCTTTTAGCTGCTATGTTCTCTGTCATAAGGCCATAACTTCTCATGCTCGATGCAATAGCACAAATTTATACTGTTCTGGAAGGTACAATTCTCTTTGTCGGAAGGGAAGAAAAATGATCTCTTATTACACCTGCTCATTTAACAGAGTCTTTGAAGATACAAATAGCGAGGAGCCAGCTCTTTTACTTGATTTGGTCTGAATAAGTAGTCTATTCAAAAAATAAATATTATTCTTAAACAAAGACAAAGATTAAATTTCACCTGCTGAAAAACCCATAGGTTTAGCAGGACCCAACATTGTAAAAAAAGATCCAAATTTTCTTTCCCTAATACTTTAACCCTTAGACTACCAACGGGACAATATGTCCCAGCAGAAATGACCAACCTCAGACTACAACTGGGACATTGGCCCATATGAATAAAACCAGAGCAAATGCTCATGAGCAAGAGCATGGAGCATAAGGTTTTGCTCATGAGCAAAAGGTAGAAGCAAAAGCATTTGCTCATTTTTATATGAATAAGCTTTACCTTATACTCTTACCTTATGCTCCTGAAGTCTGGAGCATAATAATGCTCATGTATTTCAAAGATTTTTCATCAGCTGATTCGCTTTTGTAGCCTTACTTTGTTTTTATAGCTCATGGAAGCGCTAAATATGCAAGTCGGGGGAACCGCTTCTGCTTGCGTCGTCTGCTCTGTTTTCTATTTATGAATAGTTTGAGGTTAGTTGAGTTAAGCATTTTGAAATAATAGCGTGAAAAAATGTCATTTCTATAATAATCTTCAGCATACTCTTATAATATCAATAGCCTTCAATCGTCTACACTCCCATCTCCTTGAATGCCTATTTACTATTTTGTGATGGCTACCTTTATATCAGGTATTTTTTATTTTATATTGTATTATTATTCTTTTGTAGAAATAATGGTGATATATATCATGGTTGAATCTAAAAAGAGTTTTATAGTTCTCAACTATTGGTTGTGATCGTATCTGGTATAGTTTCCTCTTCCTCATACGAATTAGTTGAGCCATTGTACTATGAGCAAAGGTACTATGAGCTGCTCTAGACTTCATATAATGTCAATAATAACATGTGAAATGGAAATTGCAGAGCTATTTACTAAATTCTATTCATTTTATCGTGTTTTTTGTATTGGGACATATTATCCCAATGGTAAAATTCGTTATTTGGTATTTGACGGGACAAGCTTCATAGACACTATTTGGTAGTCTGAGGGCTATACTACTACTTCTTGACTTCAAAATAATGATCCGCCATTTTCAATTGATATTGTGTCCTCACATAATATCAATTCAAAATATTGGAAATAGAATTGAAGGTGGAATTCACACATCCATATATCTTAAAAGCATTTAAAAGATATTCATAAATGAAACATAAATAAATTTATCACTTGAAAATATACACGAGTAGTATAAGAATACATTTATTTTGTATATGATGTATCGAATTTCTTTTCTTGAAATGTGGAATGTTTCAATAAGATTCTTCATACAAAATCATAACAATATTCACCAAGAAAGTATTTCTCTCAAGTAGCTTTTTTGAACTATAATTATCACAGTTATTGTATGTTAGAGATTGAAAATATTGAACTTGTTAATGAAACTTGAAAAACTTTTAAACCTTCTTCTGAATTGAGATGAATTATCTTCAAACGTTGATCATTCCTGGAACTATTTTCTCAATTCATCAGTAACTACACAAAGGTTTCTAGGATGAAGTTGAAGGTAATCAATAAACCCTGAATTTCCAGTCTACATCCTTCTCACAAAATGTAATTCATTTCCCAGTTCTTGAGCTCTTCCCCAAAAATGGTTCTGGAACTAGAGTGAGCTTTCAAGTTGGAATAGTGTTTCAATGAGAAGGGAGCGAGAGAAAAATGGGTAATTAGCGAATTTCTTAATTGATCCTTAAGTGGAAGCGTCTGGCGTGAAGCCTCAGGTGTTTACTTTGTAAACAGATACAGAAGAGAGCCGTTTAAAAAAGTGAACTCCTCCCGTTTAAGTGTTCTGGTGTATGGAGGAAAATATATTGCTTTTGCTGAGAGAGGAGTAGGTTTTTCTTCTCATAATCTTCAGTCGCACGTTTCCTTTACTCGCTTTTTTGCGTGGAGGAACAACAGCTGAGTCTAATTTCTTTTCTGAGTGCCGGAGAACAGGCCTGAGTTGCCTGGAAGAATATCTCATCGAACTTCCAATCGAATCAGTCCCATTCGAGGATAATATCACCTTTATCCATTCATTCAATTGTTGAATATTTATCAAGGATGAGGAAGAGGTTACTCTTACGTGGAAGTCTTCAATAGATTCTGTACTTTCATTTTTGAAATCGATACTGGATCTCAAAAATGTATTCTGTAAAGAAATTCCTATGAATTCTCTACTGATCTTTATTTGTTCAAGAAAGTATTCTCGAATGAGTAATTGTTATAATTGTCACAATGATGGGAATATGTGAGATGACATGATCACAATCTATATTTCTAGGTGATCAAGTAGGCTACCGTATTTGCTCGCTTACCACGTACCCACGTGTTAGACACGCACCCCAAGAACGAGACAACTTTTTATAACAAAAAAATATGGGTAATATTGAAGCTCCTACGTTAGATGATTATTCATATTTACATATTTTCCAGTTAATGAATGATGGAACGTGTTCCCCGCATTTAAACGTAGAATGAACTACTTAACAACATCGACGGTATGAACAATAGACAGACTCACTGTAAATAGTAAACATAGCTGACAAACTGTTCATACTGGAATTGTCTCCATTTGGGAAAACTCCGCATATGACGCGTACCAACGCATTTTTGTTTGATTTTTAGAAAAAAAGTAGGCGTTAAGAAAAAAGTTTAGAAAAAAGTGAGAAAATCCTTGAACAGCTAGATTTGATTGAAAGAACTAGTTAATTATATGACAAAAAATGGAGTACGTCTATTGATACATCGATATCTAAACTACAATAATTATACAAGTATTTTGTATATGTTTGTACTAATAATCTATTAATTGACATAATCGGGAATTTTTCCAAGATCTTCTCGTGATATTCCTCCTCAACGTAATTGAATTATTGATGGGAAAGCGTCTATGAATTATTCAACGCCAATCATTGACTCCGCAAGATAGATGTGGTTATACCCATTTGCTGGTCAATTAAATGTGGGAGCAAATTCCAGCTTGCGGTTGACTTGCAATTCAAAGTTTCCAGTTTCTGCGAACCCCTTGGAAGTGGACTGGAGTTGCACAGAAGGAATAAGTTAAGAGCGAATGAAGTCCCTTTCCAAGTAAGATCCGAATCTCTCCATTTCTCAAGTTTCCCCAGAGATAACTGTATAAGTGCAGGAATATGTTGTGCTTCATTCACATGCATTACCAGACTGCGACTGGCAATTGCGGTTAATTTTTTACTATAGCTTCTGGTTTCAAATTCAATATACTGAGTCATATTATAATTCCAATTAAAATAATACTTCCACCGTTTCATTCCTCCCAGATTCACATTTTGCTCAATACTTCAATGGTTTAATCAAAAGGAAGCAATTGATCTGTATTCCCATCCTGATTCAGAGTACCTTGGATGTAAACTGGAAGTTACTCAATCTAAGTAACAGAGTTGAAATCAATATGAAGGAGTAAATGGGGAGACTAGACGACTGGAAAGCCTGTATAAATATGTTATGTAATAGTTTAATATAGGGGGACCGAGCTTCGCTCTGGAGTTTAAAAACATAGAACATTTGGAACGAAAGATTCTATTCATAATGTATGTTTATTTATTTCGTTTTTAATCGTACAATTATTTTCACAGTTATATGAGGAGGCGCAACAAGCTTATGCCCAAAACTGTACCTTTTCAAATTTAAAATCGAGGAACCGAGCTTCGCTCGTTATTTTTATTGACCGAGCGGAGTGAGGTCTAAGATTCAAGTCGACGGTTTGGCATTTCTCTTAATCTTTAAATGTTTGAATGTTCAAATGTTTATATGTTGCGCATTTACAGCGAAACGCGGTAATAGATTTTCATGAAATTTGACAGGTATGTTCCTTTGAGTGAAAATCAGAATAATTATAGAATTATTCATCATAAATCAGCTGACAAGTGATTACACTGATGTGTGGAGAAGCCAGTCTATTGCTGTATTTCCATAAGGTCTATAGTTTTAATCAGGTAATTGTGCATGAGAATACTGCGTGAGGTCTACTGTTCACAGAACTACTAGTTTATTGATAAACAGAACACAATTCTCTAAAATTATGGTGTTTATATTTCACAGCTGGCTGTACGTCATCTTATGAATTTCGGGGATGCGATATTTTGATTTTTCACATACACACTTGCTCACTCACTTTTCTACTATCCACAGACGATAAAAGTCTCAGCTGTTTCAGCCAAGGATGAATAAATTATCATTTAAATGTCGTTCAGCGAGTTTTCACAAGGAAGAGACCTAGTGCAATCGAATTTTTATACCATAAACCTACTATGTTCCAAATTTCGTGAGAATCGTTAGAGCCGTTTTCGAGATCCGTTCAACATAAATAACCAGATACATAATACAGAAATCGTTCGCTTGATATAATAGAATACTACAGTCCAAATCAAAATCTAGGTTAAGCTACTATCACTCATCAAAATAACAATTTATTCACACTTCAAAAAAAACACGTCATCAATCACAAATAATAGATATACTATGAATTCGATTTAGAATCCTATACTATTAAACGAGCAATATTTCTGTTTATATGTGACCGGATCTCGAAAACGGCTCTAACGATTCACACGAAATTTGGATCAGAGTAGGTTTATGATAAAACGAAAATTCGATCGCACTAGGTCTCAACCCTGGGATAACCCGCTGAAGGACATTAAAAGATTAAAAGGATAAATACGCCTTGGAAAACAGCTGGCAATTTTGTCGTCTGTCGATACCATAATGGAATTGAGTGAACGAGTGCATGTGTGGGATCATCCAGCTGATCTCACGAAAAGAAAAATTCAGCAAGAGAAACTTATTCTCGTTTATTTCTCTTTTTTTTTTGAAAACATGTTTTCGCCACACTTGGATGTAATGAGCTGGTTTACGTGCGTCATATGGAGGCCGAAAGTGATTGTTTTCCGACCAGGCCGGTAAAAATTTACGGCCCTAGGGCTGTAAAATGACCTTGAATAACAGCTGATCGTGTCCGATCTCACAAAAATCATAGAGATAATCTCATAACGACTGTAATAATCTATATAATTATGTATCGTGAATCGCGGTATCATGTCTATAATATATTTTATGAATTACTGTTTCATAATTTAATATTTATTATTGTGTTTTTGATATCAAACAATAGAATACGATGATATCTCCATAGCCTCAACAATATAATGTTGGCTGCATTGTCCATTGTCAGAAAGGTAAGTATCGCAAGTCTTTAAAAGTGAAGAATCGAATTTGAAATCAAAGTACAATAATTGTATCAATATTTAAAAGTGAGGTAGAGTAATAATTGTTTCTTTTTTATTATCGAATTCCACTTCTTAATGCAATACAATCAACAATAATAATAGGAAAATACAGCAGAGATCTAAAGTTTAAGGTAAGCCTACTGGTGAAACTCAGCCTTGACTGAAAAATTCCTAGTAATTTTTCTGTAATTCATTATTAAAACTTTTAGATAATTTTTCTTCAATATCAAACCATATAGAGAAAACATTAGGCCCACTCAAGATTGAATCTTCGAATGTTTTCTCTATGATTTAACTATTTTCATAGCAATATTTTGTTGTGAAAATGCCGGCAAACCGGCTTCAAGTTTGCCGCTATAGGCCTACACTATAATATTATAGTAGCCTACATACGTTACCTGACTTACAGGCCTCTTCAATCATAAATATGCAATGGCCGAGAGCGTAAAGGCGTAATACATCAGAACTCAAAGTTCAGTGAATTACAAACATGATCTAGGTTCGAACCTCGGTCAGTGACATTTTTTTTTGTCGATGAATTTCGACTTTTATTAGCTATTTTTACTTTCCTTGCCCTACTACCAAAGGTAAGGAAAGTATTGCTTTCCAAAAAAAATTAAGGTTCCCCAATTTCAAGTTTTCTGTACGTTTCAAGGTCCCCTGAGTCCAAAAACATGATTTTTGGGTGTTGGTCTGTGTGTGTGTGTGTGTGTGTGTGTGTATGTGTGTATGTGTGTATGTCTGTGAACACGATAACTCCATTCCTAATTAACCAATTGACTTGAAATTTTAAACTTAAGGTCCTTATACCATGAGGACCCGACAGTAAGGAATTCAATAAAATCCAATCCAAGATGGCGGAAAAAATGGCGGATAATTACTAAAAAACCATGCTTTTCACGGTTTTCTCAAAAACGGCTCAAACGATTTTTTTCAAATTTATACCATGGATAGCTATTTATAAGCCCTATCAACTGACATGAGTCTTATTTCTGGGAAAATTCCAGGAGCTCCGTAATATTATTGAGAAAAATGGCGGATAATGACTAAAAATCCATGTTTTTCACGGTTTTCTCGAAAACGGCTCCAACGATTTTCTTCAAATTTATACCATGGATAGTAATCCATCAGCTCTATCAACTGGCATGAGTCAACATGAGTCAATGAGTCAATTTATACCATGGATTCATAAGCCCTATAAACTGACATGAGTCTCATTTCTGGGAAAATTCCAGGAGCTCCGTAATATTATTGAGAAAAATGGCGGATAATGACTAAAAAACCATGTTTTTCACGATTTTCTCAAAAATTACTTGACCGATTTTTTTCAAATTCATACCCTGTATAGTAATCCATCAGCTCTATCAACTGGCATGAGTCTTTTTCCTGGGAAACTAATGGGGGGGTCCACCCCATCCTTGAGAAATGGACTTTGTAACCTACTTCTCGTGCATGAGGTAGGTAGATAGGTAGAGCAGTTTATAAAAAGAACACAGTCATAGCCTAGATTTTCATCTGTAGAACAGCTATTTTGACGACTTTTGAAAAAATCATAGAATTTCACAATTTACACAAAGGAAAAAGTACTCTGAAAACAATTATATATACACATATAAAGTAGTCTGATCGTAGTTGCAAATATTTTGCCGCCAATCGTCATTATAATATTCCCCTAAATTATTCTCATCTAAGAATGAGGCTTACAGTTCAATGAGCAAGGAAAGTTGTGTGCATGTACCACACCAGATTTTTTATATTAGTTACCGTAATTTAAATTTCAATCAATTTTTTAGATATATTTTGAGACAAAACTGTGAAATATGCAATTATATTAATTTTTTAATCACATTATTTCAAAATAGTAATGAAAATTCTATTCATCCATCTATCCATGAGATATTGCACCAGGCGCAAAGCGCGAGCTACAAAAATTCAAACAATTATTCGAAATATTAATAGTATAAAAATATTGTCACTATTGTAAATTATTAATTAGTGATATTGAAATTAATTGACAGTGAAAGTTGTCATAACCAAGATTCAAACTATCAAAATAGGCTGTTTGAATTTTATTTATTTTTTAATTTCCAATATATTGGGAAGTTTTTTTTTTGGTGTGGCGAAAAATAGCGTTCGCACCATGGGCAAAAATGTATTTCCGGCTCTCAATCTTTTCTAGTCCTCGGCCTACGGCCTCGGACTTAAAAACCGATTTCGAGCCGGAAATATCTCATTTTCGGCCCTAGGTGCGAAATATACTATTACTTCAGAAAGTCCAAATTAGTAGCTAGATGCTGTTAGTGTAGAATAGTACATAGAATATTAACAAATATTGTAGCAAACATGGTATATTATTCCTAATCGAATTCATAGTATATCTATTTGTAATATTATTGATAATGTGTTTGTTTTTTGAAGTGTGAATAAATATTGTTATTTTGATGAGTGATAGTCGCTTAACCTAGATTTTGATTTGGACTGTAGTATAATTGAGAAGGGACAGTTTTGGGCATAAGCTTGTTGTGACTCCTCATCCAACTGTAAAAATAATTGTACGACTGAGAAAATGAATAAAGAAAATAAACTATAAATTCTATCCTTCGTTACAAATTTTCTATGCTTTTTGACTCCAGAGCGAAGCTCGGTCCCCCGATATTGATATACTTCTATGTTTGCTACAATATTTGTTAATATACCATGTACTATTGTACACTAACAGCATCTAGTTACTATTTTGAAATTTCTGAAGTGAACATGTTCTCTAAGAAAAAGAGATATAAACGAAAATAAGTTTTTCTTGTTGAATTTTTCTTCTCGTGACTTGCACTCGCTCACTCATACGGTATCGTCAGACGACAAAATTTCCAGCTGTTTTTCCAAGGACGTATTGTTATCCTTTTAATGTTTGTGATGAATCTTTTGAGTAAATCTCATGAAAAGAGAGAGTTAGCTAGGAAAATTGTAATTACCCTTATAGAATGAAAGATCTGCCAAACGAATAGTTAGCACCCCAGCGATAAGGCTTCCTTATCAACAGCTGAGTATAAGATAAGAGTACCGTTCTGTACTACGCATTTTTTCCAGAGAATTATTCAATGAAATTATAATTATTTTGCAAATTGAGTACAAGTCATTTATGAATTGCTCATTGAACTTTTGGAGGTTAAACTTTTGTTTACTATTGATCAGATGTTTTTGTAGCAGCTCAGACACATCTGACTGACTCAATATATCATAAAATGTCATGCCAGGTTTTCATGCCAGCTATAATATTATTTCTAAAATAAGGAACTATTGATAAAGGACCAAAAATTTCGAATAGAAAAATAAAATGTATGTATTATTGTTAAAATCTATTTATTATTCACGAAATTACATTAAAATGTCAAATGTTATTGTAACAAACTAGGCCATAGCATGAATACTGTATTACTGATAAGAGCAACAAAAATTAATTATAACAGTTTCAAATATAATAAGAATTGTATAGAAATATCAAATTATTAATTATTGATTAAACTGAGTCACATGGTGAATGAATCTCTTTGGCAAGTCTAAGCCAATCATATGTCATAGAAATAGCATCAAAATAGATGATCGTTTGAAAGCATCATATGTTAATCTGTTATCAGACAGCAAACCTGCCTTATCATAATTATATGCTAGTGCATGTACACTGTATAGAGGAACTGTATCTAGAGAATTAAGCAGTTTAAAAAAATATACAAATTAAGTTATTGTAATTAAAGGAATTATATTTTACTGCTTGCCACTGACGTCATGCCTACGTCATAATCATTCTACCAATGGCAAATTTTCATGCAAATTAATTACACAGAGATTCTCAGAGAAAAGGTTCTAGCCAAAGGCTTAGAAAAAGACAAGACTTCCCTTTCAAAATCCTCAACGCTAAGACGTTGTTGAAAAGATACCAAAGACCCATTAGTGAAATTTTGTTCGATTTTTATATATTTTATCTGTGAGCCAATGTTTTAGGCTAATTTATCTATTATTTGTAAATTTATTTCATCAATCGATAATTCTAGAAATTCAAATTTAATTATTCCCTGATTTAATTGGTGGAGGAGATAATTAATTAAAATTCCACATGTGCTGAAACCGAAGCCTGGACCGGCCACTGATCAAACAAATTTGATCTGAAGGAACCACGACCGCCAAGAGGATCCACGTGAGTTTTATATTTTGGGGCCCCAATCTTCGCTTCAAAAGAAATAATAGTGCAGAAAATATAAAATTTTCCTTCGTTAAAGTAATAGTCACGCCGACAAGCGCTTATAATTTTATTAAGATCCTAGATTTTATCTGATAGAATTTATAAGAACTTGTGGTTGATTAACTATCCTCCACTGCCAGAACCACGACCCGAGTAATTTTGAAAATCTTTTATAATTTGTTTTCACTATTCTTTCAAAAACTGTTAAAATTATCAATTATAAAATTCTGTTGGATCATGCATGGTGTCATGAGAGTACAAGAAAATTTCTAATTACTTTTGTTAATGATAAACTATTCTCAATCTGTAATCCAAGCTTTACATCTGCACTGTCAAACTATATATTTTATTATATTATATTTCCACTTTATCAATTCATCTTCTGAGTTCGATTATTCCTTAAGCCTGTCAATCATTGTGTCTGACACGTTCTATATTATCAAGAACCGATCAAGTACGATCATTGAAATAATTGATTCGACCTGGATATTGGAACAGATCTAAGTGGATGTAGTGTGTGGGGTCAGATCGAGATTATCTATTCTCTGTCCTTACCTGCTCATATATCAGCTTTTATCTGTTACCAACTTCGACTTAGGAGCGAATTCGTCGACTGTATAGCAGATGCAGCTGGAGATCATATAATTTCCTACAGTAGAGCATAAAACCCGACAAGACTCTGTTCTCGAAATAAATTACGAACGATATCTGGTCCTAGTACCCTATCTTAATCCTCCAGAACTTATTAGAGACGCAGTCCCGTAAATTATCTACATCAGGATTTTTGCTCGACCTGTATGATTTTATATGCTGTTCCATCACAGGTAATAGCTTTAAGATATCCGTATTCAGTGTTTAGCAACCGCTACACTACTTTAAAAAATTTTTATCATTATACAATCTGTCATAAGAAGAATCAAGGGTGAGTGAGTGTTTATGCCTCCCGCGATTCAGACGATTGTATCGAATCTTGTAGTGACTCAATCAGTCTGGTATTCACTCAGCGTCCACGCACGCATTTTCAAAATTTCTAACCTCGATACTGGTGACTCAGTGCAAGACATTATACGTGTATCGTCCTATCCTTGGAGGCGATGGTAACTCCCCCAGGAAGAGCACCACACAATTTGGCTCGCAACGTGAGGCATTTAAAATACAGCACTACATGTTCTTCAGTGAGTTATTTCAGGGTTGAGACCTAGTGCAATCGATATTTAATATCATGAACCTACTTTGTTACAAATTTCGTGAGAATCGTTAGAGCCGTTTTTGAGATTCGGTCATATACAGATATATAAAAATGAACATATAAACATATGAACATCTAAGTATCTAAACATCCAAACATGTAAACATTTAGCCTTCTATTCATGACCATGATGTGTCTCAGGGATCCAGGCAATTTTTGTTTTAGGTATAATTTTGCTTCCGTTCGCTTTACTGTCTATTGTGATCTATGTAAATTCATGTCAGTAGACTTGATGTAGAGTGCTAGTGCTCTGTGACTTGTTGTTTTCGTGAAATGACGCTTTTCGGTTCTGTGACCCAAGGATCACGACAAACGTAACTTTTTCATTTTTTGCAAATGCACATTTCTATGCAATAGTGATTGGATTCAAGCAGTCAACATGTACATTTTGAACAGAAACTTCGAATAATGTACAAATTGACTTCTGGATCTTTATTTCAATGACATTAGTGATGATAAAAATAAATTCATAGTTCAAGATAAGAATACTATCCTGAGTGGGATGATAGTGAAACAAATGAACTTTATGTGATCCCAGGGATACTAAACATCTCCTCAATGTGAACTTCATATGACCTTATATATTTTTCATGTTTCTAGTAGTGTTTCATGTAGGGTTTAAGATTTATAATAGTATTATTTATCACTATAATTTCATACGTTTTGCAAAGATTATGCAACATGAACTTGAGGGTAGGGTAAAAGCTACCCTAAGAGTGAACTATGACCTTCCATTTTTTTCCTATCTTTCTAGTAGTGTTGCATATAAGATCCATCATAGCATTCATCACTATAATTTTTTTCACTTTATATCAAATAATAACAAAACGTTACTTTCCACTACCCTAAAAATGCAAGGTTTTATAAATTTATTTTCATAATTATAATAAAGATCGATTTCTGCTACACATAAGTGCTCGTTGCGTTCATCAATAACCTTTTGACATATAAGAATCATAAAATAACATTATATCTTGATATATATCGAAATATTCAATGGGAAAGAAGTGGGTCCCTGGGACCCAGGGTCACGACTAACGTCAGAAAAAAATAGGGTCACGACTAGAAGGCTGAACATATAAAAAGAAATTGCTCGTTTAATAGTATAGGATATTCTACATTGCAATTGAACTTCATCTACATTGCGATTTATAATTTTTCTGTATTTAAATTATGATCTATTGCATCAATCAGAATTAAGATTGTTTTTCGTACTTCTTCAAAATTATTTCTTTAATATGTTAATATTTCCTATTTTAGTTATAATAATGTGAAATATTTCTTCCATAATTGGTTTTTAAGCATCTAAATTCGAAAATTTACTCTGTGAAAATATTCAGGAGGATTGGAAATGTTGTGAAGTGAACTCAACTACAAATCAACCTGCTATTTCAGACTATGTGTAACCTCAACTGAATTTGGGAGACGAATAACACAAGGTTCCCTTATTTCTCCTCTCCCTGTAATTTCGATGATGTACATCGAAACTGTTAATAATGTTATGTTATTACGTAACATTACATAACAAACCTTTTTTGGATCAATGGAGAATCATAGATTATATTATACAACTCAGTAATAGATATTTCAGGAAGGAGTTGTAAGTAAAAAGAATTGCGATTTTTCAAAATGTACATCATGTCACACTATCGCTTCTATACACATGATAGAATGAGAAATTCGAATAGTTACACACAAGATCTCAAGCTTAAACTCAAATTAAAGGAAACTGTTGTGTTGTGGAAAATAGAAACCAAGTAGAATATTAAAAATATCTTCTTTGCTTATAAATACTAAAGTGTTGTTGATTCAAGTGTAACTGTGACCATACTATTCGAAGTGTATAATCAGTTACTTGATAGTGCTTCATCCAACAGGCTGCCTCAACCACTAACAATTATTGGATGAGTATCTGATAAATATTTATTCACAACAATATACTATCAATATTGTTCATTTCTTATCCTGTCACCACTGACTTAAAATCTGAAGAATGAATTAGCTGACTACCGTAAATACTATAGGGAATTCTGTAATATACTATATTTCGCTATAAATATTATAATGACCGTGATCCCCAGAAAAGACTCAGCTTACAATACTTGCCCATAAAGCCTATCCATTATTATCATTTTTAGATCAAGTTATATAAAAGCTGTCCCACTCTGATTTAAAATTGACAAATACACGATTTTCCCACTACTATGAACTTTGCAGTGCTTGCCGAGCTGCCAGCGTATATGCATTTTGAATGATCGTCATTTGTCAGCGATGTTGCCATCAGCTGTCACTGTTTCGGAGTGCGCTCGATATTGACAGAGCTGGAAGTGTGATTTGGACGGCGATTTTAGCTCGGATTCGCTCGATGTGCGTGAGAAAGAGAATCGGAAAAGGCGCGTGTCGCTTTTCGGCGTGTTGCACATTGGTCCTAGCCCGTTCCCCCCACCCTCGAACGGCCATTTTCCTAGAGTTTCGCGTGTCAAAGTTGCTGCTCAAAAGCCAGTTTAGGCGCTCATCCCGAAGTATCCCTTAGCTGGCTCAAGGCTCGAGCAGCGCGCCATCATGCCAGCCAACCATAGATGGATGGATGACTCTCTTCCTATCCCACTTCATCCAACATGATAGTTTCCCAACTTCATTCTCGATCATATAAGCAGAGCGTCACTATACTCTTTGATCAATCATCAATCTTGTTTGTTAATGTAACAAAGTTGTACACAGTATTGTTGCTTCTAGATTTTCATTTGTCGAAGTAATTTGTAGAACTGCTATTGATCGTACTACTATCAATAAATTATCGTTCTATAGGGTGAATAATGATACAAATAACAATTTCCAATCTACTATTGATCATATAACTATTATGATCCTACTTTTCGATTCCAGGATGTCTAGATTGCTTTTAAATGTTGACAAATTTATTTGATAAAAACTGAAACATAACGAAATGATCACTTCGATCAGCTGTCAATACTAATATTATGTTCATCAGAGAACAATCTGCACCCACTAAAGATAAAATTATTATACTTCCAATCAACAAACACACATACTGTGACTGGGATCGAGAGCAGTTTTAACAAACTGGTTTAGCTCACTCAAGTCTAGTCATTGAATTAATAACAATCATTCGAGACCAATTCACGGAAGAACAGGAAAACAATAATTCTCAACAAGAGATTTTTTCAGGAGATCACAAATGTAACAGAATAGTTCGTCATTAAAATATCGAAAAAGAGTCAATGCTTTGTAATATTTAAAGAGTCAATGCTGTTCTCTATAATGTGAATCTCATTCAATGAATTTTGAATTTATAGATAGAGAGATTATGTAATAACTGGGATTCAAAGGTTTGCGAGAAAGTGTTGAATGGATTATAAAACATTTAGAGAGAAATATTAACGAAATTCATGGTTTGTTAACCAGGGCAGAGGATAACAAAAGACGAAGGAAGGTTTATTACAGTGAGTTTTAGTTTTATCTATATCTTGATGTTCTACTGATGTCGATCTTGTATTAGTGGAGAGCCTAACTACTCAATGATTCAATAGAAGGAGTTCTAGAAAAGGATTGAATTATTACATTCTATGCATAGAAAGTCAAAATGTTTGAACAAGGAATACAATTTGGTTATGTTGAATTGGAATATATTATGGTTGATAGTGGCACCATTATGCGGAACAGAGTTCCCAAATTTCATAGTTACCTGTTCTGCATATAAGCATTAAGCAAGGCAGATTGGTTCGCTAACTGTATTATGGTGGTTGATGGGTACACCAGCCATAAAATTGATGTCAGCCAACACAAACACTTCAGTTATCTTATTATCGTTGGTCAACTCATTCGTCGACAACCTAAATCATGCTTTTCAAGTAGATAACAACAAATGACGTGTTTTGACAACACATTTGCAAAGTATTTCAAGCATCAGAACGTACTTTACTGCCTGGTTGATAAGCTTCGACTGGTTTATTCATATGGGGTTGACCCGTAGCAAAGTTTATAGGTGGCATCCCGTTAGCGTATCTTGTACATCCCCCGAGCATTGCTCCGATTTGAAGTATGTTGTGTGGGATGCCATATAACTGTTCGCTTGGCTCGGCCATAATGAGCACACACATTCGATGAGAGTGAATGCTTGTCGGTGAGCAGGCGTTGTTTACTTTCGGTCGGATACGTTCGGTCGGTAGCCACACATCATGTTACATCCAGCTACCTTACATCATACAATCCACACCAGGATCTAGACAAGGATGGAGCCAGACCGACATATTTGTCAGCCTAGCCGGTGACTCTGTTTTGATACGCGCCGTGGAACACGGACTCAATCAGAGCAGCCCGCATCATTCAGCCGAATATAAACAACAAGATGATTGCCAACTGATAAGCGGCCAGTGCTTAACAAAGAGATAATCTTCGCGGAAGAATATTGGCACCTGAATCGCAAATTCTCTTTTCACACAGTGAACAAATGATAGCCACACCGCAGTCAACAAAAGCACAGATTTATGTCAGCGTGACAGCAAACATCAAAATCAACTCTCAGCCGATGATGGTACCGAAGCCAACACAATGCTGTATGCTGTATGCTGTATGACGCAGTGACGCTTTGCTCTGCTCTCATCATTCTATCATCAGTGTTTTTGTTTGTAGTGATATTTGCGGTGATGCAGTCAATATATACAATACTGAGTTTCCACCATACTATAAATTTATCAACAATAGAAGCACGTTGTAATAGTATTGCAGTCAACGAGAGTGTAAACGAGTTTAAACGAGAGTGAAGATTTCTAGTCGAAATATGAATTCATCTACTGTCAAATATCATGAGAATGATAATATAGTGGTGGAGTTCCTTAGTGGCAATAGTTGTAATTTATTATGATTGATTTTTCACATAATATTTCAAACTGGACTTCTTCTATTCACAATAATTATGTTTATTATCTGATATAATAGCATAGAGAAACAATAGCGTAAGTAGATATCCCATGGTATAGGGCGTTTATGTCACAACTCTAACTGTTATCTCAAGCCGATTACTTTATTGTTTTGTTGGGGTGAGAGTGTATAAACGGCAGAATATGAGAGACTACCAGTGTCACACAGCTTCACGGGAAAGAATTACATGAACTATCGGCTTGAGATAACAGTAAAAGTTGCGACATAAACGCCCAATACCATGGGATATCTTCTTATGCTATTGTTTCTCTATGATAATAGTCTTACAGGTGTGGTAAATCTCATTATTCATTGAATGAGGTGATTAAAAATAGTACTACCTTAATTAAAATTAGTACTAGGCCATCTTAATTTACTATTCTTTATATTATTGATCTGAGCCTGAAAACAATAAATTCGCTTTTAAAAATCTCCTACAGTGTTCTATTTGAACGATGAATTTTTTGTCACTTGAAATAATTCCAAACGGAATTCTTCTTTTGTGATGATACATATTCTGAAACATTAAAGAGTTGAATAAGAATGAACACATAGAAAATACAATTATTTTAATAAAGAGAGTATCCAATTGAGAATTAATTACACTACCGCATCAATACAAAAGTGAAAAGGATTCCAAACGGTGTAACGTTTGACTTTCGGAGGATAAATAAAAATTCCTATTTGAAGAAATTTATAGGTCTAAGTGGAATAATAGGCTAATATGGCCAAAGATGATAATGTTTAAAGATTAGATAATATCAGGCATCATGGCTAAATTTACAACGGCCGAATAGGAATTAAAATAATTTTTGCTACCTATATAATATTATATAAAATATTGAAAATTTGAGGTTAGGCATAAAACATCTATTGATCGGCGACCTAATAATCGACCGAGTCGCATAACGTAGAATCTGACCAAACACCTTGGCAGAAACTTATTGTAACGAAATAGTATTCAACTTGAGGAACCAAAGGTTCCACGTGGCAAATTGTTGTAATATGAGAATCAATCTATAACCTTTAAAAAATTACTTTGCAAGTAAAAAACGTATCAAAAAACCCAGACAAAAATAATTTAATGTATTTAGGAAGTAGGAGGTTCCTAGGCGCATGTATACCATAATAATTTGCATGCACCAATCAAATGGTAGCAATTGATAGGCGGTAATAGTGAGCCGATTCAAATATATTTGTATATATTTCTACAAATGATAAGAATTTATGAGTTATTGTTGTACAGTTTATGTTTTGGATACGGCCCGAAGGCAAATAAATTATCAAAGATGTAACATAAGTAATAATTTAATAAATAGATTAACTATTTGAGCCATGAATGGCGGAGGAACAGATTATTTAAATTTTATGTAAATTTGGAAATCGGAAATGAAAAATTGTGAATTAGAAAAGAGAACTTCCCCACTTGCCTGCCAACCACCACCATGAGATGTCACCAAAAATTATAGAGCGCAATATCTTACTGTACCTTTTAATAACTTTGAGCTAAATCGAATTACTAAATTTTCTCATGAGACTTTGTGATGCTATTGTAAAGCAAAAGTCATTTAAATAATTTTTAATCCTTGGAAGAGACGACTTCGGCTACAAATAATCCAGGACCACCAGGAGTTTGGATCGCCATCAGCAGCTCATAGAAAATTCCAGCACGTGAGTGAATAATATTTGAAATAGTGATAGGGCGCCCTCAGTGCTTCGAAATGAAATAAGAAATCAAAGCTAGCTCGTCGAAAGGGTTTTATAAATTAAGAAATTGGTAAAAATACTTGCGCAAGTTTAAAGATTGTATAAGAGGTATTTTATTGGATAGTAACGAGTCAATTCATATATCAAAAGATACACCAATCAAAAGAATACTAAGTTCTAGGCTGATAATACAAATGTTCATATGATCATTAATTTTTATAATATAATTTGCGATAACATAATGTAGCTCTGATTCACTAGATGAATTGATCTATCTAATTCCGTCAGGTGCCGAATCTCGCACCCTGAGATAAATATATTTATTATAAAGAAATCTATTGGAAACCATAGAAATTAATATATATTTGGATTATTGATTTGTAAATTTATCATGCTCTGATTTGAGAAGTTTATATTTGAAATAGAATTATCCAAGTCGACAAGCATCAGCAAGTTGATGTCGAAGCTACATGCAGATAAATGCATATGATCATGAAATGAAAGCACATGGTAGCGTTTCGTGCTATAGAACTCAAAAAATAGTATTAACCTGTGATATTTTATTGATTTCGTTTCTTGTTATATTATATATTTCTGTCGCTCTACATATTTTTGTTTTGACTTATTTCTTGAGATATTTGTTAATATATGTATCAAATTCTTTATGGTGTACTATTAATTTATTCCTCAATACTATAGGATATAAGTTTTATATATATATATTTATTTTATAAATAATCAGTATTATTGTGAAAGCTCATGTCTGGGCCTATGAAGATTTTAGTGAAATTATATCCTAGTAAAACCACGACCAGATTTTATAATTATTAAAATAACTCTCATGCTCTACCGATTGACGCCAAGCAAGAGGCTAAGCGTACTCCACCAAAAGTAACGTGACAACGGATATAATACTCTCAAATCATAAGATAATTATCATCTATCCTTCAGCCAGTTTTGTCGTGAAGTTGACCTGGAGAATCTGGAATGGCGAAGAGAGAAGCTTGATGCTATATTTCTGCAAAATGCCTTCGTGGACACCTCAAAGTTGGCAATTATTGAGTTGGAATTGTAGTACCCACACGCAACTTGAGGAATTTCCATCAGTTTCATGCCTATGTGAGAAGTTATACATCGCCTCTTGAAAGATTTATCACAATAGGCAACCGTTTGGCCAATAGAATCGACTTCTTTGAACATTCCAATTTATTCAAAAATAAAATAGAATCTTCGTAAGGAGCCAGATAAGAGATTCTTGACACTTAATATGATTGATACATTAATTGATCTTCATTGACAGCTGCAATATACAAAGGCTTAAGCCGTTCTGGTGCACACAAACTTGCCTTTTACTATTATTATTATTATTATTATTATTATTATTATTATTATTATTATATTGTTTGAGGTTTTGCTTGACCACCATTTCCCTGGGCTCCGACCCCCAAGGAAGAGTGACAAGCGATTTTTCCAGAGTGAGTGCTCCACATGTCCATGTGGTAAACAATCATACTGGGTCCGTTACCATTAAATCGTTTGCTCTGAGTAGACGTAATGATCCAAGAATGACAGCCTTCTGCATCTGACCTGCAAGCACAGCAGCAGGTCTCTCACAGGCTGGAATCGTTCTGAGGTTAGCCAAAAATGAAGGTCTCATGCCTCCCAGTACACCTACAATCAACACCACCATTCTCACAGAGTAGCCTGGGTTTAGCCTGCGCAGCTCCATTAGTAGGTCATGATATTTTGTCTGTTTTTCCTCCTCTTTGGTGACAATGTTACCCTCAGCTGGTGCTGAAAACTCAATGACATACATTGTCTTCGAAGTGATGTCAAGGAGGACAACATCAGGCTTTGTGGCTCTTAAAAGCCTGGTGGTAGAGAATGAGTAATTCCAATAAATTCGGCACCTCTCATTCCCCACAACAGATTCAATCTCCCCTGGGGCATAAGGCAGCACTGGTGTTTTGTCGATACCATATGAGTGTCTAAGATGGTAATAGAGAACTCGCAGAGCAGCATTATGTCGATGGATGTAGCCTGCAGTTGCATGCACAGAACAAGAAGACAGGATGTGCATGATCGTCTCTGGTGCTCTATGACACACCCTGCAACTGATATCAGGAACATCCATGTGCATTACTCTGCTGCGGTATGACAATGTGTTGATGAAACCATCTTGACATGCCAGTATGAAACCCTCAGTCTCAGATTTCAGGGCTGCTGACTTCAGAAAAGCAAAAGTCAGTGGCTTGGACAAGCCTTGCACCTCAACATGCCTGTAGAAAACACCATGCAAGGACTTGTCCTTATTATTATTATTATTTTATTATTATTATTATTATTATATTATTATTATATTATTATTATTATATTATTATTATTATATTATTATTATTATTATTATTGAAAAATATTTTTTGTCTTAATAACTAAGTAGCCGGAGATCAATTCTGATCTCAAGACTAAAATAGTTGCAATTCAAAGTAGAGACTCATTCACTCTTTTCCAGATCAGAGGCTTAGAAACTTACGTACAATATTAGTTGTACCAAGGACTTCTGCTTTCTGCATAATTCTCATATGCCAGTTCTCCAACTGCAGTTGTTCCATTGCTTGTCTCCATTCTTTTGTGACCAGTCCATTGGCAGACACTACTATAGGGATTATCACAACCTTCCTTAATTTATACATATCTTTCAGTTCAACTGACAGGGGCTGGTATTTTCTTTTCTTTTCGGCAATGGTACTCACAAGATTCTCATCAAGGGGCACTGCCACATCAATTATTTAAGCCTCTTTATTCTTTCTGTCAAACAAGACGATGTCTGGTCTGTTAGCCTCCACTGCTCTGTCAGTTGTCATACACCAATCCCAAAGAAGTCTTCCCTTTTCACCATTCAAGACCATTTCTGGCTTACACTTGTAATAGGGCACCTCACTCGCTATCAACTCATATCTTTCGCCATTGCCTGATGAACCACTTTGGCCACATTGTTGTGCCGTTGCAAATACTCTGTATTAGCTAGTACAGAGCAGCCACCACAAATATGCTGTATCGATTCTATGGCTTTCCTGCAGAGCCGACAGCTACTATCCACTGTGAGTCCCATCACATATCTTTTGTAAGCTCCAGTGCTGATTACCTGGTCCAGAATGGCAAACATGAAACCTTCAGTCTCACCGAATTATTATTATTATTATTATTATTATTATTATTATTATTATTATTATTATTATTATTATTATTATTATATTATTATTATTATTATTATTATGATTATGATTATGAAAAAACAGAATAGAAGAAATGCATGATCAATGAGTTTGAATCGTGTGGTTCATGAGGGTCTTTTTGATCTTGCCTGATTTAAGAGAAAAATATCGACGAAATTGTTTAAGGAATATTAATAGACTTGAAGTCGGTAAAATAGAAACTAGCTGTATAAATGAGAGTGAATGAGATTATAAAATAATGTGATAAATAATTATGGTATTCCTTCCACAATTTGTTTTCCGTTGGGATTCTACAGAAAAAGTATCCAATTCTATTTCTATCACGTTCCAATTGCCCCACTCTCAGTTTGTTTGTATTATTGCGGCGGATATGACCGTTCTCAAAGAGAGAAAGAAGAAGATTCTTCTGAGAGACGAAACTGAGAGACGAAGGGACGCGTTTAATAAAAATGAATGATTGCAGGTTCAACTAATTGGAAGACTTGTTTTCTCATAACAAAGTTTCAAGTCATCTTCACGATTCAAACTCACTGAGAAGGAAAGAAGAATCCGAGGAAAACCTCGAGTTCTCGAAGGCTTATAAATGAAATGCTTCCGACCTACCTGAGTTGATATGGCTGGATCTAAGCTGGAGTAACGGTTGAGCCACGTAATATGAAGACTGTGGCGGAGTGTGGAGCAAAATACCTCCCCTGTTCCTTTCACCTCTTCACCCCCTCGACACCACCAACACCCCTGCACTGCTACAAGTCAGGAAAGCTGCGCTGGATGCAAGAGTAAAAGGTTCAAACTTATGAAGACAATGAGGCTTTAAATCTTGAACGCCAGCTTCGTCTTCTCACCCTCTCACTCGGTATTTCTCTTTTCCTCAAACATCCAACATCAGTTCTGCATCTCTCTTCCTGCGAAAACGGAAAAATACCGGATGGCAGTAGAAGGAACATGGAAGAAAGCTAGTATATAAAGTCAAGTCCTTGATTGAAAATTGGAACGAATTTATGAAGCTTGACTACCTAAGTTCAACCGTCTCAGGAAATTATTAGCAAGACAGGAGTCAATGCAGTTTCCCGATAATTGAAATTGAGACAAAAAGAAGATTATTGTTTTTGAAATGATAGCATTTTATAGCTACACGCTTGAGATTGTTGTTACACTTCACATCTTGTAAAACATTCTTGCACTTTTGGTGATATTCAAAAATATGTTTGCTCCTGTTATAAATAGAGTTGGAATATAAGCAGTGAAGGGTATTTTTTTATTTCACTTGCAGGGACAAACTCAGGCTTCTCTTTAACATTGATTCCATTCCATTCTGAGAATTAGCCCTGTCTGTCGATGAATTAGAGCAGCTTCGGAGGCACTGGCTCTGATCATACGAAATTGTACAGAAGGTGAGCGATTTGACAGCTGGCTACTGGGGGTTGTCATTTCGGGCATCTCAATTTCATTTTTAGAGAGAAAGTTGTTTCCTCCCCTGTAAGTAATTGCTTTCCTCTAAAAAGTAACTTCATCCGTTGCCAGTTGTCAGCTAAGAGAATTCCGTAACACCTTTCATTCCTTCTCCTTTTTCTCAATAATGTGGAAAAGGGCACTTCCAGGAATTTCCAAAGTTTATTAGGAGAAAATGAATCGGCATAGCCTGTTTGTAAAGCTCTTAAAAGGGAATCGCAATAAAAATTGCTTTTCTCCAGATCTGGATTGAATAATATCAAAAATGCGATGTTGATGAATTCATTATTCTTGAAATCTCAACTGGAATATCGAGAACAATTCCCCAATTAGTTAAGTCACCCTCATCTACACCTATTCTTGGATTGAATGGACTCCAATGAACATCAGTTCCCTACCGACTACTTGAAAATTTCACTATGATGAAAGTGAAAAATGTATGTCATATTACATACAAATGCTATGTAAAGCTAGAGTTTAAAGATGGTTTGATCAGCATTAGTCTGTGTTGCAGCATCCCTTTTGTTGATTCAACTCTATCTATCAATACAACCAATCCAACTATTTTAACCAATTCATAGAAGTTATAGAAATAAATTAGAAATTGCATTTATTCAAATTTCAATTGATGAATAATTATTATTTAACAAAAATCCTAATTAAATGCTGTAAATCACCCCGAAGACTTCTACTACTGCAAATATTGACGAACGGTGTTAACAACTAGATGGAAATTCGATGAGCGCTACTATCCAAAAATTGTTTGCCAGCCCGGCAAACTGCGCTGATTGAATGATAAATCGCAGTGCTTCAGAGTGGTGGAACTTTCCAGTCTCCCCACCAGCCGGCATTTTCATATTAGATTTTGTCACTTTTTCCACTTTTTCGAGTTAGTCTCTTTTGTGCCGCTCTTCTGAACACCCGACGAATCTGACTGGCCAGGACCTGGACCTTCCTCTAGACGTCACCTTCCAGCCAAAGCTGACGAGATGGTCATCATAAAGGGGATTGGTATCGTACTGAATTAATTCATCAATTTATTAGTAGTTATAAATTCCATGTCATGTTATTTTTCTTTTTTTATAGGTATTTAAAAGTAATAAATGAAATGTAGAGAATTCTAACCAAGAGGAAAATCCTCAAAATATTACATACCTAAATAGTTTTGAAAAATTAATCAAATCGAATTGAATAGAAACTTCTTTTCATATAAGACTTGTTCGATAATAATCTGTTTTCCTTTTCTTCATAGCCTAAATAAAGCAATAACTTCCAACTTATACATTTCATATTTATTTCTTTTTAAATATTGTAAACCAATAAATTTTGTATTTCTTAGAATGATTTCTTCTTTTTTTTAAATATCTGCTCTACCATCTTCAGCTATGTATCTCCTTTGTAACTCTTCTAACCATCTAGGAAGTGGTGGAGCCCCCAATATTTACAAAAAAAAATTATAACATTGGTTACAAATGGTGATACATATTAATTGTTTTTTTTTTTACGTAATGAAATATTGTATAATCTTACTTTCCGATACGTCACAATTTAATGGTGGAGGCGCCGGGTAGTTTAGGATATTCTGATGCGTGACCCCATCCAGCCCAAACAGCCTGTGCTTGAGTTCTGACTGCGATGTCCACGACTAATTCAACATTGGCATAGTTATTGTTGTTTGTTCCTCCAGGCACAGGCACGTAATGATCTTCCATCTTTATATACTCAGCGTTTGCATTCAAATCTTCTGGTGTGACCATTACAACGAATCTGATGGCTCTCATTCTTGAACATTTCGTAAGACCATCTGCGGACAGATCTCATGCATTTGACGGCAGCGATACCGTTTTTGGTAATCAAAACCTTATTGATAATAAGGGTTCCCTTGAATCTGCGAACGAATTTTTCCGGTGTTCTGACGATGAAATCTTTGTCACAATTTGGCTTTCTAGTGATCCTGATTTTATTATTGAAAATTAAAAAAGAAAATAAATTTAAATTTTTATGTGCTTGAGGAGGTGTCAAAACCCATGGTTTATGACAGTTAAATAATAGTTATTCCAACCATCACTATTGGAGCGTCATTTGTTAGTACAATACTTTCCAATGTACCTAGAATACAGGTATTTTAGTTTCCTTGATACTTTCTATCCATCAACTCTTTTCTCTATTATTGATCATCATTTTTATATTGTGTGTATTCAGTCTATGGCTAGTACGAATATTCGTGTCAGCTAGTATACACAGGTGAATAAATTAGTCATATCAAAGTCAGATTATACATCTTTATATCTTTTATGAATATTATGGATTATTAAAGTATGCAAATAGGAAGCTATGGAGAACTATTACACGTAGAATGTGTACTCTATGTGGCTGAGGCGCGGTTCCCACAAGTGCGATACAATAAGCGAGGTAGACCTCAAGGTAGGCTACCAAACGTTGAACAACCCGATTCAGATTCGACATGGATCGCTCATATCGATATAAATCCATGAAGTCAACTAGACTACTGTTCTCTGTTAAGATTGTTCAAAAAGATGCTGATATCGTATTGTGATCGTTTAACTTTACTTTTGGGAACTGGTAAAGCTTGCAGACTGTATCTCTACTCAACACACTGATAACAGAATATATACTCATCTAGAGGGTAATGTCAACGGGGATGAAATTGAAATAGATTTTATGTAAATGACATAACGTGCAGTGAAATGAATTCAAACAGTGAACTATGAAAATTACCATTTACATACATCATCTCATCACTCTACTGCATGTCATGTGCGGAGAGCGTTCTACAGAACACATAGTTCTGGACAATATAGAATTAGTTGAACTGCGATCACGTTGGTCAATCATCTCAGCATATTCACTTGAAATTACTAGTCAACTTGAAATTACTCTATGATAATATTCCTATCGTGTTGCCCGTTGCAGTGCGATGACCGATTTGGGAGAAATTGTCTCAGCTCATCACAGTATCTCAGAGGAATTGCAACACTGAAAGATTGAATACATCTGCATAGTAATTGCTTCGAGAATGTATTTTGGAATATTGATGAAGTATTCATGATTAAAATCTAGCTTTGATTGTTTTCATTCTGCATCTCATGAAGAGAGAATACGGACAGAGGGAAACATTTTATTTTCGAGCTGCGTTATTGGAATTTTTCACCTGGTTGGTATGCAATCAACAAGAACTCAGACCCACAACTCTTTTGCTTTGACGTGTTTTTGAAATGTTTGAACAGAAGTATTCTAATAATTTTACGAATAATTAATTTTATTCCGAAATTACGAAAAAGTTATTTTCAGTTTACAATGAGATTGTAATGAGATTTCCATTACATGAAATCAATCAAATGACGGATTCTATTGGGGAGAATCACCTTTTGACATCAATTGTGTTTGACTGCTTCAAAAACCTTGTTATTACAGAATAAGAACTCAGCTAAACTTTTGACAGTCATAGTATGTTTATATTACCACGGAAGTACTATGACAGCCATGAAAGAAAGACAAAAATACGTTTTGTCATGAATAATGCAGACCGATTGAAGTTCGTATATTCCCTGGGATGTTACAATCGAATCACATGCGATTCGAAAATCCCAATCCTCCAGCTGGATACGAAGAATAACTTTCCTCCTATTGTTCTATTTAGTTATTTTTCTTCTCCAATGGAGAGAGCTTTGTTGCTACTTGCTCGCTTGCTCCAAGGCTGAAGGCTGATTCCCGGCCTGCTAAACTAAACAGTTCAGTTGCTTCTGTTTTCAGCGCTTTGTTTTCAAACCCATACTACCACATAAACTGTAAAGTCGTTCTAGCGACCTCACCAACACCCACCACCCTTCCAACTCCTTCACCAACGCCACTGTATTTCTTAGACATCTTTACAGCTTCTAAACTTTGTAAGAATTCGACTTAATCAAAAGTATCCGCTATCAAATAAGCTATCTAATATGAGATTAACAAACTTTCCTAGTGAAACACTGCTCTTTATGGAAGCTTATATCGGAGCAGGAAAAGTTCTTGTTTGAAAAATCAGAAGATTACACATTTCCATTCAATTCAAGTATTTTATTCCACTTTTCAAGTTACTTTTTACATACTTCATGTAAACAGCTCTGAGTATAGATAATAATGTATAACCAGTTTTTATCTTTGTCGGTTCAAAAACAGGAGTTCTTGATAGGAGTACTTCAGTTAATATAACCTCTTTGAATGACAACCTCAGTATCCGATCGATGTCGAATTTTAATCGATCGCAGATTAATTCTCTAGTGAAAGAAGATCTGAGTAACAGAATAATTTCCGCCATTTCTCTATGCAGGAATATTGAAACTAGGGTTTCAGACATTCAATTGATATCTTTTGCACATTATGGAGTGGGATTATGTTGATTGCTGGTTCAATATTTTTTCATCATTATCATAGAATGAACAATATTTTTGTATTATAGCTATAATTATGAGTATTCCATAATCTCTAATCTGTATAGATCAATGGATTATAATCTATCTATTTGATATTTGTGGACCTTATAGTATATAATATCTATATAAAATATCATAAATATAAAAATATATAAAATAAATTATCTGTAAAAGATTATAATCTACATTATTTTTAATTTCTACTTTATATTGTAAATCTTATTGTAGCCAAATCGATAAAATTGATAGAATATTACTAGCTTTTGTGAGTCGGAACAGACATTACAGCCTGAACCTTGAATGTAAGAAGAACAAGAAGGAAAATATTATAACCTAAAAGCTATAATATGTCCTTGGTTTAGTATGATGGATATAATAGAGTAAGCTATTATCTGGTATTATGCTTCACTTGAAAGTATTAATACAAGGAGCATTGAGCTAAATCAATAAAAATTCTGATGTAAGAGTATTAATCAGTATTGATTATAATATCTAAGAACTAGAGGAATATTATTATTATATGATAGAATTAAATAGGGAAAATACTGTGGTATTATTCTGATGTTAGAGTATGGTTATTGAATCTCTGTGTTGATGATTTATTCTATCAATCTTTTTATAGCAGACCATCATTTCGTGCCTTGTAAATACGAGGGACCATTTTGAAACAATATGATGAGCTCTAATCAACATGATAGGGTGTCCGACCAGACATAACTCCCTGATTCCATTGAATATCGAGCACATCATATAGTACTGATTTGATCTTATCAGAGCACGCTATTGTATTGATGTGATCTGAATCGAGCCCTAATCCCAACCCATGAAAACGTTTTATAACAACGATGACCGACGGAATCATAAGTGCTCTTCGAAAGGAACCATATCGGATGAAAATTCCAGTATAGCAGAGAAACTGAAGAGCAAAACCTTGCCCGGAACTTTATAAATCAACGCTTGTTCTTGGACGTGCGGGAGAATAAGTCTGGGGCAAAAGCAGAATTCCATCGGAAATTGTCCCGCTACAATACGTGTGCAGTTGTTGTTGTTTGGAATTCCCATTCCATTTTAATCCTGATACCGATTCCCATTCTCCACATAGTGATGTTTTCTGTACTTTGCAATTCTCCTCTTCTTCTTATACGCACATCTACTCCACTTCCATCCGCGAACTCTTTTGTCAAGAGCTATGACAATAGTCCCCGACTTAGGTCCATAGACCGTGACCATTCAGAAGGAAATATCTCTCTTGCTAGCAATTATCGATATATCCGAACCCGCAGTATTTTCATGAGAGATATAGCCTACGTACGTTGCTCACATTCTTAAGTATTGCTTGACATCGTCATCATGGAAAACCGATTGGCTTTAATAGGAGAGCTAAAATACAGAGCGTTGGTTTCTCTCCTATACTATTCTCTTTCTCGATGATCCCTTAAAACAGTTTATCGAGGAGAGGATTTTAAAAACTATTTTCAAGTTTGAATAAAATACCGTATCTTCAAAAACTGCCAAAAGTAAGAGAAGATAGTGCGTTTTCAGCAGTAGTTCTACGTATTTCACTTCATAATGAAAAATCGGAGACAACAACAGTGGGATAATAAAATTATTATAAAAGCATAAATTGAACATTGGACATCTCAAAAAATAAACGAAAATATCAAAGGAACGTTAACTTTGATTTTATTGAATTCCACCTATACAATACAAAATTCTGGTCCATTGTATTAGAGAATTAAGTGTAACAAAACGTTCATAATTCTTCACATTCATCTCTTATAGAATTTTTCCTCTTTTGCTCTGTTTTATTTTCTATCTTGGGCTATATTAAGGATTATTATAATAGTTATTCAAAAGGATGGTATTTACTAATTGAAAAATTACAATCACTATCTATTGGTTTTTATAATTATTTATTCTCATGAGGATAATAGTGTCAATATGAAAAAATCTTGATAAGAGATTATAATAATCCATAGTAATAACTCAAACTCATCTTACTGTGATTAAATTCTCAGTTATGAAACGTGATTGATGATTACGCATTAATTCAAGTGCTCGTACAAAGCATTTGATTGATTTCAACGTCATTGCATAATCTGCTGGGCCAATCAATTTGAATTGTTTGTAGTGATCGTATTCGGAATAGATATATTGAGGGAGGGAGGACTGCGACGACGGGTGGTGATAAAGGGAGCGGATCCATTATGGATCGCCAGGTCGTGCTTGATGTTTAATTATGTTCCTAAACATTTACTTTGTTGATGAAGCGCCAGGGCTAAAAGATGGATTACTTTAGACTCAAACTATCCATCCAATTAACGCATAGCGTTTTGTAAACTATTGATATTATGATAAGAGCTAAGCTTGATTATCTCACGGAGCGGGGCAATAATTTGGAGCCATGCGTACTCAACAAGCTTCAATTAATTCAGCAGTTCAGCTCGCATAGTCAACTACCCATCGATGGGGCAGTTAGCCGGCTTTCTATTGGTTCACATATCACCTAATCAAATACTAGTACCATGTGTTCACATCTCGACCTCTAACGTTTACTCGGATTATTTGTTGACGATGGGTGACACCATAATTCTCCAAGGATGACTTTGTTAAATAACCAAACCTTTCCACATCATCGAAAAACATGTCAACTTGGTTAATAAAATGTGTTTATGAATTGATTCGAAACTCCGGGAATATTAAATACACATGTAGACAATAAACATTCATGTTCTCAAAACTGCGGTTATAATAGACCATTATCATTTAATACTAATTTTTGATACCAACAAATTGAGATGACATCGTTATTTAAATTTTTGAAATATGCAATGGATAACTATTTTCATATGATCAGAATCAATCATGAACTTATCATTAATAGAATTCTAGTAAAACATATCAAGATGATTCATGTTTTTTATGAGATGATGTCAAGAATCCTTAGTGAATTAGTGAATTGAATGGATTTAAAAATATAATTCATTAATGTACAAGGCGTATTATGATCATTCCAAGTGTATGACTGCTAAAACATGATTGGCTGACTGAGAGGTTGAATACATAGGACTGATAGGGAGCAGCCCATAAATTGATAATTCATTGTGTATATTGGTGATAAACAGTGGATTGAGTTTATGGAGCCGATTAAAATATTATGAATTATCAAATAACTGTTTAGTGAATTGAGTCATTCATAGTATTCCAAGTAATAATATATATCGTGCTTTATCGTGTGAATATAATTATATAATAATAATCTATTTATTATACAGTACAACTACTATCAAAGGACAAAGGTTCAGTTGCATCATAAGGCATTAAAGGTGAAGGGCCTTCGCTTAACTATGGTGGATATAATTTGTTGGATCTAGGCGGGAGCCCTTTGAGACGATGATGCCCACCCGTGCAGTAGGTCTGCACCTACTGTACCTACAGGATTGTTATCGACGCCCCAGGAATATCATATTGCACTCTCCCTATTCCACCCTGTTGGCACTGCATGGCTGAGTAAGAAAGCTACTATTCAACAAGCCATATATTCGGTTAAAACGTATATACTATCAAGATCTTTTTCCATGAATAGACGTCAATCCATCCAAAACTCTTAATTTATCAAATCTGCATTTGAAATAGATCGTCATTATTAAGAAGGCATTAATACCGTAAAATTGTAAAGATTTATCAACATTTTTTATTATAGATCAAAAGACAATCATATTTCAATGTGGAGCTTTCTATGAATCAATTTAAACATAGTAATGGAATACTCAGGATATGTCGACCAAGTATATCAATCAATACATCTGTATTCTCAAAATCAGCTACCTTGATATTTCTGATTGGTTTATTCCATTTCATTACTAGGTAACGAAATCGTGCTTGTCTATGAAATTTCTCCAACATTGTTTGCAAATTGATTACGATAATTCCTGTGACTACAGCAGTCTCCCGATCACTGGAATTTCCCAACTCTCTTCAATTCTGCGACTCAAGATTCCAGAAGTTAATGATAGAAGTTGAATGATAGTGTTAAGTTGGACTTATAATATTAAACAGAAACAAGATTAGAGTAACCAGTCATTACTTGGAGTGAATTTGAAAGTGCAAATATAACGTGGTGTGAACGTACTACTTGTGTCAAAATCCATGTTAAGCGCCAGTGTCTAAATTCGCTGCGGACTTCTGTTTCCAAACAATCTGTGCCTTCCCCAAAGGCAGGCAGGCAAAGGGATTGAGTGCTCGGCCGGCTGCGACTGGGCTGGGCTGGCTTTCCGCAACTCTATGTTCAGCTCTCTCTTACTTTGAGTTCGATTCCTCAGTGAATATTCAAGGAGTCAGGCAAAGGTTGCCCGAGAAAATGTCATTGCATTCTAACAAAACATGAATCGGCTCGGATTCGCGCGATGGACCACAGCAAATGATCTGATTCGGGATCACCTGCTTACATTCTAATGGAGTGTGTAAATCTATAGGCTACTTGAATGTGGATTGGCGAAGTCTTTGAAATATCAAATTCTCATAGGATTGTCACAAGTTCACAAACTCCACTGGGATGAATGGATGAACGGAAAACAAAGAACTGGTTCCAGTTCAATTTCACGAAATGCATATTCTATTATTCATAATGCTCCCTCATTATATATGCTTCCTCATTTATAATGCTTCCTTATAGGAACAAAGTTGGCGCTTTGAAAATCAGTTCCAGTATTGGTAATAATTGCTTTTGGCAATCTAATCATGATCCACTCATCCCTTAGGATTTATACGTTTTAAACGCCTAAAGTGAATCAAATAGTTTATTATGATTTCTGTGGCTATTGAAAAAGCTCCGTATTTTATGAATGTTATTCCAAAATTTAGACTTGAAATCACAATGATATCATCAATCAAATTCGATTGGGATCAAAACCATATCACACTTTGTAAAATATAATAGTAGTTTTGTGAACAGTAGACCTCACGCAGTATTCTCATCCACAAGTACCTGATTGGCAACGTTAGTAGACAGAAGGTTGATCACTCACTGGTGTAAGATTCGGAGTGGTGGGGGGAATGCCAGCGTGACGTCACGTGTAGTAAAAAAGTGATAGAGTAACCACACTGAGCATACAGTTTATTCACTGTATCTTCAAATACATCGTCGTTCAATCCCCTCAAGATTGACCTAGAACTTAAAAATTCTCCATACTTATAGCGAATTAATCACCGATTCTAATGATGCTGTTTAAAATATCAAGTTCATTCAACTTGTATGAATAAAATGAAGTTGAAAGTTTTTCAAGAATCTAAACACGTTACACGATAAAGTTAATAAGCTGGAAAAGCGTTAGTAGACAACGTTATACTATTATAATTTCAGATTAACCTATAAAAAATCTTGATAAATCAATGCATGCATTTCAATAAAACAATAAACCGATCCCGATAAATCCAATGAGTTTCATTCATATAAATGCACTGAACACATGCTGGTATCGAGCACATGTTCTACGAGAATCAAAATATCTCATTCCCGAAATTCACAACCTGATGTATAGCCAAACTACAAAATATAAACACGACCTAGAAGATGAAGAAACCTTAAGGGTTTGAAAGGGAAGGTTAGGAGGTGGGTTTTTTGCGTTTATATTGCAAAATGCTTGTATTATTCAAATGTTTTGTTAATTATTGTAAAGCAGAAACAGAAAGCTTGCATGTCAAAAAATGTTTGTATTATATAATTTGACTATAGGTCACCGTATGACTTTCAAGAATGCGATATTCTGCCTACTCTGTACTACAGCCTACGTCACGGCTGCAGTTCCCCCACTCCAATTGCATTTCAACTAAAATACTATAGATGAGTGACCAACCTTCTGTCTACTAACTTTGCCTGATTGGAACTATAGACCTCATGGAAATACAGCAATAGACTGGCTTCTCCACACATCTGTGTAATCACTTGTCAGCTGATTTTTGATGAATAATAATTATTCTGTAGTCTGATTTTTACTCTAAAGCTACGTTTACAATGTGTAACTTTGTTATAAAACTTTGTTATAATATGTAACAGGTTATATGTAACTTTTGTTAGAAAAATGAGTTCTAAAACTTTTGTTATATAACAAAAGTTTGATTGACAAAAAGGAAGTTGTAACATTTTATAAAACAAAAGCAAGTTTGTGGGTCTCTACAGTAACTATTTCGAACTTCCGATGAGTTTGGTATGAAATTTCTAAAGGAAAACTGATTATACTTTGATATAGATCAATAAAGTTTATTTAAATAACATTAATAACGCTTAAAACATCAATTTTTCTTTCCTCGGGCGCGCATAAGTAGGCTACACCTCAAGGATAAAAATTTCAAACACTCATAACTTTTGTCACAATGATCGGATGTTATCGTACCACAGCTCATTCTTCTCGGCTGGTCAAGGCGGTTCAAAAAAATGCTTCATGAGTATTCCTGAGTCGAATTCGATCGGAAAATATGAAATTCATCCCTGAGTGTAGATTAACCAGTACTTCAATACACAAAGAAATGACAAATCAAACCTATGTATCTCGGTAACCCATTATTATGAAAAAGACTTGATCTTGAATTTTTTTCTACCAGTTTTAGTTGCTGCACACGGAAGAATATAATCGAAATGTTAGATTCGATCGTAAAAAATCATGAAATCGAAGATACTTTTCTCATAAATGAACGGTCTAGGCAGTGCTATATGATAGGGAACAGTGATTCAAGATGAATTTTGGCAATTATGAGCTCGTAGAGGATGAATTGTCTTCAATTTGAGATCAATCATGAGTTTCTATGATGTATCAGACTCTTGATTAACAGAAAAATCGCGAAAAAATGAAAAACTGGAATCGCCCTTTTTAAAATCGGTTGTAACTGACTAATAATACTGGAATCGAGAGTATTCTTTATTGTAAACAGTGGAAATACTTTTCCACATTTTGTTAAGTATTTCACAATATGCAGCTTTAAATAAAGAAATTAGTCACTTTTTTCTGAATTGAAATACTGTTTAAAGTACACTCAAGGATGAATTTCTCTATTTTTTTGGTCGAATTTCACATATAATGCGTGATTTGGAACTGCCTTGACATGCTGAGAAGAATGAGCTGTGGTACAATGAGATGTGATCATTGTTTCAAAGTCAAAAGTTATGAATGTTTGAAATTTTGATTCTTGAGGTGTACGCGCCTCTCCACTAAATTAAGAGCATATTATAACGGGTGATTCTCATAGAACATGATCTAATGAACTTATATCATGGTGCGAAATCTGAATGTGATGACAATGGAGTTGCTGATGATGAAGCTTAAACTCAGGTGTTTTCCAAAATACAAGGATCATTGTTGTCAGGTTTACCTGGAAATCTATATATAAAATAGAGCCTGTAAAGCACAAAACTACGCTCAGAGGAATCTTGAATTATGCATATAAATAATGGTGACAATCGGAAGATATTGTAGATCAAAAACTAAAATTCATCAAAATGATTTTTTTTCTAATTTTACTTATTTTTGAAAAATTGTAAGTCAGTACTTATTGAGGATAGAAAGTTTCGAATAATAATTAGTAATTTAATAATCTAAATAAAATGAGGGAGCAAATTTTTCTGATCGATTACAAGATTTGGCGGAAATACCATAAAAAAGACTGGAAAATGAACCGAAAATACAAGGTTTTTTGGCCACTCTGTATCTAGCACAAGGAAATTTATTTACCCAAACAATAAATTGAAAATCAGAACAACAATATAAAATGCAAATGTATTTAAAGTACTGTAGTTGCAGAAATAAGTATCATGACTTTAGCATTTAAATGAACAAGTTCAAAAATCTATTCAATTTCAACAAATAAAGCTCTCAAATGCTGTTTTCGATTAAAAACATCAACAATTTTCAGGTGGGGGGTCCCCTGGACGCCTCACCCCCTCAGGTCAGGGTCCTCTATCACTACCTCCGTAAGCAGGTGGTAGTGCCTCTATCCGCGCCTGTAAGCAGCTGATGATTCAGCTACTTCCCTCACCACCTATTTCAACTTCATTTTATAACTTGTAACATGTTATAAGTAGTAAAACGCACGGTATTTAGATGAAAACGGTAGGAGTCATGAACGCAGTGGCCAGCCAGCTAGATTGCGTCGTCGCCACCAACCGAGGTTTCCAACACCTATTGACAATTTATGAAACTTATTTGTTAAAAACAGATGATTGGATATAAAATGACGTAAGCTACACCGGAAATTTAGCACATACATGCGCGTGACACCTACCGTCTTCTTCTATATACCGTGGTAAAACGTTCTTATAACACATGTAAAATGTAACAAAAAGTTATACTTTTCCTTTGATCTTTACCGACGTCGTGCGGGAAACGAAAAACTTGTTATGAAACACGAAATTATGTTATACTAGCCTTCAGGCTCGCTTCGCTCGCCATATCCGTCTAGCCAGGGGGCTCCGCCCCCTGGACCATCGACTGGATCGTCCAAAAATGGGATCAGCGGGCTAGCTTCGCTCGCCTGCATGTAGACCTCAGCGGAACCTCTGTACCGAATTCTGGACCCCCGACTGGATTGACCAAAAATGAGATCAGCGGGCACGCTTCGCTCGCCTGCATGTAGACCTCAGCGGAACCTCTGTACCGAATTTGAACGTATTATGTCAATTTGATCACGAAAAACACCTTTCACTATATCGGCGTATCTTTGGCGAACAAAATTCTTCCACCTCAGCTAAACCTGTGTACTGAATTTTTTTCAATATATAATATATTTCCATCAGTTATTGAAAAAGGTGAGGAAACGCAGAAAAGCTGAGAAAATGCTAATTTTGGGCGTATCTTTGGCGTTATTTCAAATTCCATTCAACACAACATTATTGCAGCCCAGCTGAGCTTCTGTAGTAAATTTGAAGATATTCTGTTCATTTGTTCTCGATAAAGCTGAGAAAGCGCAAAAAAAACGCTGGAAAACGCAGATTTTGGGCGTTATTTCAAATTCCTTCTAACACAACATTATTGCACCCCAGCTGAGCTTCTGTAGTTAATTTGAACATTCTCTGTTTATTTGTTCTCGATGAAGCTGAGAAAATGCTAAAAAACGCAGATTTTGGGCGTATCTTTGGAAATATTTCCAAATTCGTTCTTATTGCGCCTCTAAAGGGCCAAATGAACACACCTACCAAATTTTGAAATGTTATGTCATATTTTTATCATATGTTAGGACGATCCAGTCGGGGGACCAGACTGAACGTCTGGCTAAACAGCTATGGCGAGCGAAATGAGCCTGACGGCTAATAATATTACATTCCCAGGAATAGCATTAAAACATTTGAACATTTGAACATTTGAACATTTGAACATTTGAACATTTGAACATTTGAACATTTGAACATTTGAACATTTGAACATTTGAACATTTAAACATTTAAACATTTAAACATTTAAACATTTAAACATTTAAACATTTAAACATTTAAACATTTAAACATTTAAACATTTAAACATTTAACATTAAACATTTAAACATTTAAACATTTAAACATTTAAACATTTAAACATTTAAACATTTAAACATTTAACATTTAAACATTTAAACATTTAAACATTTAAACATTAAACATTTAAACATTTAAACATTTAAACATTTAACATTTAACATTTAAACATTTAAACATTTAAACATTAAACATTTAACATTTAAACATTTAAACATTTAAACATTTAAACATTTAAACATTTAAACATTTAAAATTTAAACATTTAAACATTTAAACATTAAACATTTAAACATCTAAACATTTAAACATTAACATTTAAACATTTAAACATTTAAACATTTAAACATTTAAACATTTAACATTTAAACATTTAAACATTTAAACATTTAAACATTTAACATTTAAACATTTAAACATTTAAACATTTAACATTTAAACATTTAAACATTTAAACATTTAAACATTTAAACATTTAAACATTTAAACATTTAAACATTTAAACATTTAAACATTTAAACATTTAAACATTTAAACATTTAAACATTTAAACATTTAAACATTTAAACATTTAAAACATTTAAACATTTAAACATTTAAACATTTAAACATTTAAACATTTAAACATTTAAACATTTAAACATTTAAACATTTAAACATTTAAACATTTAAACATTTAAACATTTAAACATTTAAACATTTAAACATTTAAACATTTAAACATTTAAACATTAAGAGAAATGCCGACTTGAATCTTGGACCTCACTTCGCTCGGTCAATTATAAGTCACCAGAACGTGGCATATTGGGATATCATTCCATTTCATTACATAATCTCTTTATTTTTTTTGGCATGCTCAATGAATAATAATTTCTAGACCTTGAATTATTTGTTTCTTCATCATGTATTATTGAATTAATAATTTTACCTCTGAATAGACAATTTTTGAGCTATAGCCTACTTTCAGAGAGTCCTTAGTTCATTTCTCAAAACAGATCTATGACAATGAATAGCCAAAGTTAATAAGCAGCTGATAGTAGTAGGAAATAAGTGTAGTAGAAATTAGTTTATATTGTAAAGTGAGTTATTGATTTGAAAATTACGCGTTTGCCTGCTGTATATTGACTGTGACATTTATCAAGCAATGAGCCTGTTATTGGATGTAAACTAGCTATAATTTTATAAGTCAGACTATATGAATGAAGATATTGACAATTTTCACTATCCATCTTTTTTACAACCCCAACACATAACCTGAAATTGAATTTCCTGTTCCTTCAACAACAACAAACATATTAGTTCAGCTGAAGATGTGGTAGGTATTACCATGAAACCTGGTTCTGTAATATGAATTAATTCTCGAATAAATAAAAGTGGTACAATATCAACGTCTTATTCTTTCAATTATGAATAAAGACGTTTGAGAGAATGCATCATCTTCATCATCTATAAGTTCTTCATAAACTGGAATTTAATATTTTTTTAGTGTATCGCAGTTTGCTTGAAAAAATACAGTGAGTTTCAATCGCTAAAGTTTTTATTTGGGAGTTGCTCTTGCGAGGATCAAGTTTGGCAGCTTTTTCTGCTCCAAAGCGAATAGAGTCGAGTGCTTGCTTGATTCAGTTTGGCATACATCTCTCATGCGGTGATGGTATAAAAAGCTTATTCATTAACTTTCATGTAATTTAGCATTCAAATTTGGACGACTTCAACTCAAAAACTGAGCAAAACAAAGCTGGATATAATTACTGGAATGGTATGGTCGAATCTATCCGAGCGATATAATTGGAATTGAAGTGGAGTGCGAGGGTCAATTAAATATTCATAGGCGAACAGAGCAAGGGTTGGAAAGGAGTTAAGCGAGTTCACGAACTTCACGGCGGAAAGTAAATCTCGACATTGTTGATGGCAACGGCCGCTTGTATCATAGATTCAGTCGGATAATTATTTACATAGGAATTGAGTCGGCAAGTTGAGGCTCCAATTACGTCAAGACGACTCCCCTCGCCCTCCTTCCCACCCAGGTGGCTGCTCACCTACCTTACAGGGCCACACCAACAAACCCAAGTTTACACGACGCTCCAACCCCCGTCAGCCAATCTCGCTGATAACTTTTTAGGCAATCCTTCTCCTCCAATCCTGCTTCTATTCCTGTATGAGGATGAACTATTTTCATCCCGGTTTTACATACAAATGCACAAAACTCCTAATTGAGCCCAATCCTACATTCCAGTTGTTGTCAAGAAGAGCATGAAGAAGAAGATCTTTCCACTCATCTTGATTGAAGCTGTTTTTCATTATTGAAGAGAATAATGGCCATATACCAACATTGATTTCTTAGTAGATATTCCGTTGAATCTTAATCCCCGATTCTATTCTACATTTAACCCTTCACTTTCAATTATTCAAAGTATGTACCACTTTCAAAATATATGTTTAGAGTTTTCCTTCCAAGTTCAACTGTTTCTCCATCACTTCTATTAAAGAATTATCATTCATGTAGTCTTCATGAGAAAATCCCAAGTATTCCATACTCAACAAGGTGTGTGATAACAAATGATTGAATAATTGGATGATTCAAATCCAATTGATAATGATAGATGGTTTCTAAAATTCAATCTTTTACAGTTGATCAACCAATGTAAATTCTACATTCCATTTCACAATGCCAAAATTATTGTATTTCATAACGTTAAACTAACAGTAGCCAACTTGACCACGGTATCATTTCTGTCCAGTTCTCCTCTATCAATGACCAATATAATTCAAATTCATATGAATGAATTGAATATAGAAATGGGCAAGAGTGATTTAATGTGTCCTTTGCATATATGTCACATTCATCGTGAACCATTTCAGTTAGCTGAGCAAAATTATCGTCCTACGCTAATATTCATTATTGTGGATATTTTTTGAATTATTAGTTTCATTCGCATAAAATTGATGTGAAGTATCCTTTTCGATATATGTACGACAAGTGAAAACACGGAAAACTAACAAAGATACTGGACCGTTAGATTTTGATGATGGCAGATCGCTGTCGATAGGCGATGCAACATTCACCATCAAAAAGTAAATCCGACTCGTTGAGTCCTAATAGGCATTAGCAATGTTTTATCTCTCTTTTAGGGCGCAAAGTCATTGAAGCAGATTTGTAGTGGCCGGAAAGAGAAACTAGTTTGGTGAAAGTGCGAAGTTGTCGGTTATCAGATAATTGTACAGAGCCGTAACGACAAGGCTAATAACAGCCTTGGTGGAGGCGGCGGCTGTGGATTCGTTTAGTCGTGCCGCATGAGTGGCGCAGTATTTTTCATTTTATTGATAAGGCCATTCCGAGTGCCCGTCCGTCTGTCCCGTCCCGTCCCGTCCCGGCCGCCGGATAGGGATGACACCGAGATAAAAAGCGTAGCAGTGCTTGGTGGCCGGATTCCAAATTGCCCCAGCGACGCCTCTGGCCCATTTATCCCCAACGGCGTTCTCTCGCACCTTCAAATCTAGACCCCCCCCCCACCATGACCAACAATCGACCCCTCACCAAGCCCCGCTAATTTGAGGCTCCTGTAAACGGATCTCTTCCATTCTTTCAACATTTCATTTCTTGGGATCAACTTTCAACGTGCTAGAAATCACGTCGATAAAGCTGCGCCTTCAGCAAAAGGGCCAAGTGACTCGAAATGTTTGTTATCATTGCGATATTGGAGTAGACATTCTCTCATGTAGATTTTAGTATTCGATGGTGAAAATCATTGTAATAATTCAAATCCTGAAGTGATTCAATTGAAATTCCATTTCAACCGAATGAGATTAAATCATGGCTGATGGCTGATGGGTAATTATATTATTATTATTGAACAATCATGGATTTATATAATTTTGTACATTATTACATGAAATGAATAGGTGGGTGGATTGGTAGACTTTCCTGACTGGATTAACGTGATGTCCGTATTATCTCACAAATATGTTATCAACAATAATGAACAATATTCTAGTGTGTTAATATTGAATATCCCCGGAATAAATATTTTAATAAATTGATTATCTCTACTAATATCAATGTTTTTTCTTTATTCAAAGATGTTGGAGTTTGTATGCTGATAAGAAAGATTCTTATGATGAATCTTATCAATTTGAGTTATTCAAATTTATTCTCATTTTTTATTCATAAACAAGTTGGTATTATTGACACAAACTTCATATTCAATAATGAGCTTCCGGGTGGGAAGTTGAGGAAGACATTATGTATATTAAAAGTAATTCGAATCAAATTTCATGAAACTTTGCGAATGGTCAGAAAACTTTTGTTTGCAGTAACAGGAACAACGACAAAGAAAGAATTATTTCCCATCCTTTTCATATTCTATGCAATTTCATCAAGATATCTACCTCATAGAAAGGGGCAATGATTCTCTAAAGCTTTTGAAAAATTCGGCTTTGAAGGAAACTCATCATTATCCATCGTAGAGACGTTACATTGGAGAAAAAGAGGCCGAGAAAAATGATAAATATAGAGCGAGGAAAATGAGACGTCGTGATCTCGTGATATTTTCGTCGTGAAATAAGATGTCAAAGTTTGACTCAAAGGCAGGCGAATATCCATCCACTAATCAATAACGCTTATCGTTATCTATGGGGCCCCAGTAAGCTGACAATAATCCAAATGATCAAGTTCATTCCTGCAAAATGAGCTCTCAATCTCCAAAGGATGGAATGATTATTATCAGAGCGCTCTCAATGAACTTCAATCAAGGATTTCAGGCAAGATCCTTTTAGTTTCCACACCCAGTGAAAGAGCTTCATCATAAAACCCTTCTACAAACACAATATCTATTGACTCTAAGAAGCTGGAAGCTCCCAAACTTGATAGAGGGACAAGAAACACAAAATAAACAATTCCATTTTCGTAATTGGTAGAATCTTGAATCACACCTCCAAGAAAATAGACAAAATGCAAATACTTCACAGATTCTCAGTAGAGGTAGACTCTTGAAATGTATATATTATATTAACTTTGACGGATTCGATAAAATTGAATTGAAACTGTATTGTATGAAGAACCATGCACTATTTCATGATATTGAACGATAAATTCTTCACCACTCTCGGATTCCTATGAGATTTTGAGAGAGCTTTGTTTCATTTAAAACGTTGATCAATACGGTGCCCCACGAAGAGGTTTACGCGTTTAATTTTATATTATGTGCCCATTCATTAGCCGAACTTTTTCAAATTCCACACAGGTTACAAAGTAGGTTCTAAAAATATAAAAATATTCTGGGAAAATTTCAGCTTCCTAACCTTCGTAGAAACAAAATGGCGGCAGTAGTTTTTCCGGGAAGCGAATTGGTAAAATTTTCAATATGCCGCCATTTTGTTCCTACGAAAAGTAGGGAGATTAAATTTTCCCAGAATATTTTTAGAACCTACTTTGTAAACTGAGTGAAATTTGAAAACGTTCAGCGCACGAACCCACTTCGTGGGACACCGTGTACTGTGATTTCTTGGAAATCATCATTAATTAATTAAGGAACAATGTAATTTATTATCGTTATGATGGCGCAATATTTGAACAAGGCAGAAAGGTATTCTAGGCCTGTTCATATTATGTCAAACTTGCCCGTTGGCAGAATTATTGTTATCCTAACCGTTATCATAACATGCTCTTTGAATATTAGCTGTGTTTATGAACGATCGATAAATTGTAGTCGATTGGGGTGTTCATGAACAGGGATTGTGTCTCCAACGTCGATTTGTTGTTCAATATTTAGATGTAGCTAATCAGTAACGATTTAAGAGCTATTTTGGTTAATTGTGTGTCATTACCATGTATCCCATAACATTTGTAAAGTCATTGTATGGCCATTTTCAACATGTTAAAGAGCCCCAATTATCAGTTTGACGAAATAGCTGATATGAAGTTCAATAATCACTTGCACAGACGAGTCGTTTTGATTGGAGGAGTTTGAATAAATATTAACATAAAAAATCTCATGATATTCAATTGAAAATTTTCCTAGGTTGACCAGGCAATCTCATGCAATCCCAGGCAATCATTATTCTAAAAAGGATGTTTAAAAATGGACCTTAGTTATTGTAAGTGTATGGTATTATGTAATACAAAGATTTTGGTGGATGATTTTTGTTGTTTTTACCTGGATTGTATTTGCATATGAATAAATGGAATAAATAAATGGAATGATGACAACATGAGCGTATATGAAGAGATGATCAAACAACCATGATATGCTTGCAAAGATTCAAACCGACTTATCCAATCATCAATCAAATAAGATTATTTCTTATATTTTAAAATTGTGACATCACAGTCCGCGACATTGATATTCGTGAAAAATATCAATGAATTATTGATTTCAACATAATGAAAAGCCTACTGGAACTCTCTCGGAAAAAGAACATTGTAGGAGGTATTATTTGGCTTGATCCCTTTTACAGGAGTGCATTGATACACTGAAATAAAATATGATGAACTTTCATCACGCTAAATCCCAGCAACTGCAGTTTCTACAATTTATGCAGTCATGTTCTCATAGGAAAGCTGAAGCTTCATCTGGAAGAATTCTCATTTTTGGTCTTATATGTCAACACAATACAATTTACAATATCAATTTCAAATAACCAGAATAACATATTACTTGAGAATTTCATCAAATTCTCTTAGCACCCAAAATCCAGTCACAAACAAAAAACAGTTTAAAGATGTCATTGAACTATGAACTACTGTTGATAGATTCCATTGATAGCAATCCAGATTGCAGTTGTACTCACTACTACGTTGAGCTACACATCAACAAAATGAGTAATCAGCTAATTACACTTCTATGGGATGAAGAGTGTCGGCTGTAATAACAGAACTCAAGTCGGCTGTCACAACAGAGCTCATATTATTGAGGAAATGGGGAGTCTATATATGTGATGAAATGAAAAACTGGCTGTGTTGTCCAATACGGTAGCTTTCATTCTTATTAGAACACTTTCATTTCTTGTGTTATTAATACCGCGTCTGTCTCCCACTAAGAAACAAACAAACTCTTCCAACGCGGCATCAAAGGCGTATTATGAAAGTTGGACGTACGCGTATATGGGTTGAGCGGAATCGAAATGGAGCGGGAAAGCAGTCTCCTTCTTTCTTGCTCGAGGGAAGAGGAGAAAACAAAGTTGGGAAGAGTGATACCGGTAGAGGGAAGCAGAACAATGTTGAGGATGAATTACAATCTAGAATGGAAGATGAATCCTGGAATTCACCAGTTGTTGAACGCAAACAGCTGATGCTCTTTGCAACAAATTGTTGACAAGTTGACATTATTAGAGTATTGATGAGCACTGGATGAGATTATTCTCTACAGTTTGGTAGTTTGTTGAGTTTGTATTTTCATTAGTGATTTTATTCCAAGTTTCATTTTACAACACTTCTTATTCTTAGCAATACTCACTAATGAAAATACCAAACTCAACAATTATTAATATTGTAGATATAATTTTCAACTCGAAGAAGGCTATAAGAAAGATAGCCATGCCTATGACTGTCTTCAATCACGCCTATAATCTTATAAGTAGGAGGATGATGAGAACACAATCCTTACATTAATAAAATTAATGCTGATTATCATGCTCATTAACAATAAATGATAAATCATACAACATCTACCTTTATTCAAATTGATATGTATTTAGTATTCTGTTTCCCATTTTCTAACCACAATAGTCTGTGGAAAAAGTCCTTTTTCCATATCTCCGAATTTCTTGGACCTCGATGATTAGCACATGAACTCTTCAAGGTCTTTCTTCGCTTCTTGGAAGAGCACATTATAGTATTTTGAAAATTTATAAATAAGAATAGAAATGCATGTATCTTTTTTGAAATTATTCAAGCAGAATTCATCTGATTGGAATGAATGAAAAACTCCACTGTACTTCCACCACGAGTTGGAAGTTAGATATTCAAAGAAATTATGCTGTTCATCACATTAAAAGACAATTCAATGACCACTGTGAGAATTCACAGCTTGCACTAGCTTGAAATTAAGATCATCTTGATAGGGTCAAAATTAAAACCACGGCTCTCTCATCACGTTTTGTGATGAGTTTGAAACCAATAATTTTCTGAATTAATTAAGTTCCTGGAGATGACTAAATATTCAGTTAATGGACCTCCTTTAACGTTCATTTTACCTTTTATTACGAAATCTGAAGAAGAGTGAATTACTCTCTACAACCAAAGCTTGAAAATTCAACCAATAGAATGATTAGGCCTATATTATGTGCTAAATTTTTATGTAAACCAAAACGAGTTGAGTAACGGGCCGCAATGATGATTAGTAAGAGAATATTATGAATTCCATTATCTTGAAAGAATAATAAGAGAGATTTCAATTGGCTAGTAAACTGATAGTCTCTATAAGCAACTTACCATAATTATTATATCTCACCTTAGAGGACAATATCAATCTGTGTCACTATAGTATTGGGTGATTCATAGTATACAGAACCTATTATAAGCTACTAGCAGGTAACCAGTGCTTCACAAGGGTCTATTTTTAAACTTAACAAACTGAAAACTTGACGTAATGAAATCTAGAAGAATTGAAAATAGGCCTATAAGAATCCTCTTATTTCCTAAGGAATAATTAATTCCTCTTATTCCATCCTCTTAAATCATTTCATGAATTGAGAATTTATGCAACATTTCAAGTAAATCAGTCCAGTGAAGATGCGTCAAATATAATTTTCCTATCCTTCACACGTGTATACGTGTAAAAGCCAGTTCTTTCCTAAATTATAGTATAGAAGATTCAGATTCAGATTCAGATTCCTTTATTCATGTGTTTAACAAAACATAATTCAACTTACGTTCTAGCGTTAAAAATAAATACCAGTAGCGGTAAAATGACATGGTGAATCATATTAAACTGATGAGTTCTACAATAATATTGAGCAAGAATAATGATGAAAAATGCAAAAGTTAAGGTACTACTGTAATGTTCTCACATGAAACGGTGAAGTTTGGACCTTAAGAAGTTGGTATTCTTCAGCACTGAACCGTAAAAAAAATAAAGTTGAAAATTCAAACGAAATATTATGTCTAAGCGAAAAAAATTAAGACAAAAATAACAATAAGTAAAAACCAAAAAATAGAAACGATAAATCATTTAGTTAAATCAATTAACAGAAAAGAGTGAATAATAATAATAAGGGAAAAAATAAAGAAAAAGTTAATTCCCAATAATTAGAAAATCGATATGATATAATAATTGGAATAATGAGGGAGTGAAATTTATTAGAAAAAAGATTTGTAGATTTAAATCCAAAAATAATGTTAATAACAAAGGGAAATTTTTGAACAAAAGATATTAGATCATGTAATTAACAAGATAATATTATGATTATGAAAGTAAAACAAGGCAGGATACTAGAATCAAATTCTTCAATACCATCGCTGTACCAACGCTGCTTTACGGAAGTGAGAATTGGATCCACACACGTAGAGTAGACAGCAAGATTCAAGCTGCAGAAATGAGGTTTCTAAGAAGTGTGTTGGCTGCACTAGAGCAGATAGAATCAGAAATGAGGAGATAAGAAGAGCTTTATCTGTTACACCTTTACATGAAAAAATCATTCAAAACAGAATAAATTGGTGCAGTCATTTGAATAGAATGCCTCCTGGACGAATACCTTTGGAGGCTAAATGCTATAAACCTACTGGGAAAAGAGACGTGGGAAGACCGAGGAAAAGATGGGTGCCGGAACAGGTTCTTTAACAAACCTAATCCTTGAAGTGAAGAAGAAGAAGAAGAAGAAGAAGTTCATGAAGAAATAATAATAATTCTAATTAGGGAATTATGAAGGGAAAATTATAATACAAAAGGAAGGGGAAGGGGTATAGAATAAGGTTGCTAAGATCCACTCGAGGACGAGTTAGAATAAGAAACGATCTTAAATGTAGCCTATTCACATTATTTATGCTAAATTTACATGTAAAAAATAAAAATAGAAAAACCATAATATTTTTACTTGGGAGTGGAGGGAAATGATTATAAAGGATAAGGGTAGGTATGAAGGAAGGTTTAATTGAATGTCATGCTGCTCTAGGGTTGGACAGTTTCAGCCATTTTTTCTAAAAGATAATGTCTCAATGTACGGGTGAAGCCCGCTCGACTGTCTATGGACATAATTTGATTTGGGAGTGCATTCCATGCACGACAACCGCTAACAAGGAAGGATTTTGTATAAATAGTTGTTCGATGATTTGGAATTCTTAGAGTATTTTCACCTGTTCTAGTGTGGGAAGCATTAATTCTCCTATCTTCAGAAACAAATTTAAAATCGTTTTTGAAATAGATTGGTTCATCATATTTTAAAATGTCCCTAACAAGCTTGATTATACAAGCATTCTTTGATCAGGTAACTTTAAAGTTGAACTGTCAATATGGGCTTGAGTGATTCGTTCATTGCGTTGGAGAGAGTAAACAAACCTGAGGCAATAGTTTTGACATCGCCGAAGTTTATCGTTTAAGGTTACTTGCATATCATTGAGCACAGAATTACAATACATAAGATGTGGGAATATGAGCGATTTGACTAGTCATCGTCGTCTTCCTACAAGGATTAAGCAATTTGCCTGTTCCGACTTCAAACTCACCATCACATCCATCTTTTACGGGGTCTGCCCACACTTCTCCTTCCAACCGGGTTATACAACATGACTGCCCTGGGAATCCTGTCGCTCTCCATCATGCTCAACATGCTCTTCTCAGTTTTGCAAATTTTTTTCAATCTTCTGCCATATAGAGATTATGTTGAGCTCGCTTCTTATATCAACATTATGAAGCCTATCTTCCCTTGTGCACCCTTTTACTGCTCTTAAAAACCTCATTTCAGCAGCCTGTAACCTACTCCATTCTTTCTTCCTAGGTATCCAAGATTCAGAGCCATATAAGAGTGTTGGAATAGCCATAACCTTATAGAATTTAAGTTTTGTCTCTCTCCTGGCTCTGTTTCTCAAAGTCCTATTTATTGTTCCACAAATGGTTTGGAACCTATTCAATTTTACACTCAAGTCTTGGTCCATTTCATAGGTTATATCACAACCCAAATACTTGAAGTGTGATACTTGTTCCAGGACTTTATTATCGAGGACTATTTTAGATCTCAATGGATATTTTCCCTGGAAAGCCATCACCTTGGTTTTGCTGAATGAGATCTTCATGCCATACTCAGCACTGAGGAGATTCTGATGGTATAATGCTCTCTGCAGATCATCCTCAGTTTCTTGCAATATTACCTGGTCATCAGCGAACCACAGTGAATTGAGAATCATTGTAGGAGATATATGGATGCCTCCTTGTATCTTTTGCTTCCAACTTCTACACAGATCATCAGCATACACATTGAACAATGTTGGAGAGAGCGGACAACCTTGTCTTAAGCCAACATTGGTGCAAATTTCCTGGGCGATTTGACTAGGAACAATCTAATTTTTCTGGGAAGAATATCTTGTACCTTCTTCAATGAATGCATGGCAGAGAATACAAATTCACATTCTTATTAATTTGATCAGACCATTCAAGATTTTAACTTAGGTTTTTAACTGAATCACAGTAAGCTACTTCGACACCATCAACATTAATTTTGTTAAGTGAGTTTGAATCGATGTTGTTTACTAGTCTTGAATATCCAATTATTATGGGCTGAGTTTCTATAGGGTTGTGTTCTAGTTCGTTTTTCTTTGTCCATTCTAGGCCTACTATTGAAATTATATCGTGATTCATTTTATTTTTTGTTTCATTAATTTTAGTGATTGGGCAGCTTGCATAAATTTGAAGGTCATCAGCATAAGTATGGAAACTAGAAAATTTGATGACAGAGGGTAGGTCATTCACATAAAGAGTGGAGAGTAGGAGGCCTAAGATAGAACCTTGAGGGACGCCATGGTTAACATTCAACCAATTGGACCTATTATTTTTAACAGAGACACATTGCTTCCTACCTGAGAAATAGGATTTGAACCATGCGAGGGTTTGATAACTCAACCCAAGAATAGCTATTTTATTTAAGAGAATTTCATGATCTACAGTGTCGAATGCTTTTGAGAAGTCAAACAGACTGAGGACAGTACACTTTCTTTGATCCATAGCTAACCTAATATCATCGGTAACACGCAAGAGAGCGGTTTCAGTAGAAAAAGATTTTCTGAATCCAGATTGGAAATTATGTAGTTTCCTATTGGCTTCGAGAAACTCTACAACTTGTGAATGAACAATTCTCTCAAGTATTTTGGACAGAGCGGGTAGAATACTAATTGGTCTGAAATCTTCAACTTTATTGGGAGAGGTGACTTTGTTTAGTGGATGTACTAGAGCAAGCTTCCAATTTTCAGGAAATTCATTGTTTCCAAGGGACTTGTTGAAAATAAATGTTATGGTGGGCAACACTGCAAACAATATTTTTTTAATAGATTTAATTGGTAGACTATGTTATCCACCCTCATTGCATTGCTGTGACTACTTTGTATTGCTTTGAAAATGTCCAGTTCAGATATTAGTTGGAAGTTGAATTTGTTTTCAAGTGGTACATTTAGATTGGTTACCTGATGTTTGAGATTATTAATATGATTATTGATGACTGTCTTGTCACGTTGTGTCGAATGAGAAACGAAAAGTTTGTTAATATCATCAAAGGTAAGTCAATTTCAGTTTGAGATTTCTGTTGACCAAGGCCAAATTCTTTTATTCCGCGCCATAGTGATCTAGAGTCTTGTCTATTGTCTGTCATGAATGAGTTCAAGTACCTAGTCTTCGAATTCCGTAGCTGTTGTTTGACTTTATTTCTCAAACTGCGATACTCAATTGAACTGTCTAAGTCAAGTGTCTTTTCAAATTTTCTGTGAGCTTTGTCTCTTTGTCCCATCATTTTGAGTATTTCAGTAGTCATCCATGGTACATGTCGTTTTCTGTTTATCCTCCTTGTCACATAGGGTGCATGTTTATCATACAGATTGAGTGTCCAATTTTCAAAAGTTTCAACCATTGCATTAACAGTGGGTAAGGCTTCAATCTAATGCCAGGGGGTTTGAGCTACGTCAATCAAAAAAGCGTCTTCGTCAATGTGTTTGAAGTCTCTGTAAGTAATAAATTCCTGAGTGGGTTTAGGTGTCCTATGAGAGAGTACACAGTAGGCCTAAATCAAGTCATGTTCTGAAATGGCTGGCACAGAAATTAAGGCCTTCCGGCTCGCAAAATTACTGGGTTCAAACCTCAGCTCTAGCTCAGTGGTAGAAACATGAATTTTATAAGTATAAATAATCACCATAAGGTTCAAGGACCAGGTATTGATAATTCTTACCGCTGCTTCTATGAAGTTCTTGAAGAATACCAGTAAGGAAATTAAAAGAATATTTGATGACTGATTATCAGTAACCATGTACCACTAGAGAATAATCAGGACCAACTATAGTTGTTTCTAGTTGATTCTTAAAACGCTCGTCGTGAATACAAGTATTCACCAATATACCCTTTCAAAATTCCTTAGAACTTACAACGCCAGTTCTTGAAGCTCTCTGGATCCTTATATGATATAACTGGAACCTTATTAATATAATTTCTTAATATATTTGTTTTGGCTGATGAAATGAATATCATCAAAGGATGATAAATATTGAGTGCTCTGAATAAGGTTAATATTATTTGATTCTATGATTTTAAGTGCTGCTAAATATTTGTTGGTACCAAAACAGCTCAAACTATATAACACGAGATGAGTTGGGATATAATAAAAAATTCTATAAGTTTGTATGCTGACATAAAACACAAAATATATTCCCATAAAAAAGATGTGCATAAAATATTCGATATAACTATAATTCACTTAAATAATCTACTTTTAAAATCTGAATAATTATCACAGGCTTTGCTAATATTCACAATAATGAATTTCAAATTCATAAATATATTATATTTAATACTGGTACTTAGACTTCCAATCAATACAAAATTCTACCAATAAAAACCTGTTCGGTCTATAAGTTTGATATGATATGTTTTGTTCAATAAACGAAATTAATATTTAATAAATTAATATTCAAACATGAGATCTCAGGGCTTTTAATATGAATTCGGGCGGTGCATGGAAGTAAGCTTCCTACATATAATAAATAAATTTATAAAATGTTCCTGTGAACTATGGGATATTGTTCAACACGTGGTGACTTTCTATTTTTATTCTAATTAATTGGAATAGCGCTTTTTTATTAATTATTACCCCACTGAACGTAGACAAATGAGCTCATTTGGTTTGACTTATCACTCACTGACTGAAGTTCTGGATGTTCTCGTGGATTGAATTAATTATTTCCAATAATTAATTAGGTAGGCTCCTTTTCGTCACTGCTGGGCTAACGTGTAATCCAGATTTTTATAAGTTTCTTTCGATTAAAGCTATTTTTATGGGAATCTTTACAATTACGAACTCTTTGACAGCACTGAGTTCACAAACAATTTACATTCAACAAACATACATTACATTTAAAAAAGGGTTTGGCTTAATAATTCATTAAAAAATTTTTAAAAGGAATAAGAAAAGACCCTAAACTCCATGTGCATCCTCTCGAGGTGGGATCTTAAGCCAGAAGAAAGAGGTTTTCAGAAAAATTTGCTTCTTCCTAGAATAATTCTATAAGCTACTCTCTGATTGGCCTTCAATTTAATAGACTCAATACAATTGGTTGCCTTGGGAATCAGGGCTTCCTCGGCTTTACAATAGAAAAAATTAAATAAAAGAAGTTTTCATACAGATATATGGGGTATTTATCTTAAATTGAATTCATAAATAAATCGTAACATATGATTTTAATAGATAATACATTTTGTTTTTATATGAGTTTTTTATACTCTTGATTTATCATGCTTTTTTGGATTGTAATAAATATTTGTATAGAAATAATAGTTGTTTGTAATTCTACACATCGACTTCCTTTAGTATACATAATATATTCTTTATGAGTGAATTTTATATGATTCAACCGGTCATATGGGTTGATCGAATAATCAGCTGATTCGTTCAGTATTGGTTCGGATAATTATCGATTTATCCAAGATCGACTAATTCTTTTCAAAACGTAAACAAGTAACTCTAACCTCAATGTTCATGCATTTTATTTTATTTTTTTTTTTTTGTAATCCGCCAATAATAATTATGCCGCTTTATAATTTTTTGATCTTACCAATGGGTTCTCATAATTATTAAATCACAATAATACATGTTTTCTTATCGTTGTTGATAATGCTATTACTCCTAATCACTAATAATACTTGATTTGAGTTGATTTACTCTTTAGATAGGTCTAACCTTCTTTCCAATTTTATAGTTCTATTACATTTTATTGGCTCATTTAGAAATATTTGGTGGTTTCAAATTACCACGTGACAATATGTATCTTACCGTTTCTGAAAAAATACAGATATAATCGGCTGATTAAAAGTGAATTGCTTATGTTCGCGGCGCGTATATCTGTATGCACCTTAATATTGTTACCATTATTGTTATTCAAGTTAAAATGAGAAGAGGGCGAGCGAGCTGGGTTGTCACTGAAAGGCATCATTCAAGACACAGAAAGACATACATCCAACTGAACACCGCCATTATTGTTTCTAACCAGGAATGAACGTGGTTGTGGTAATTTCTCAATTATTCTTCCTTTTTCCCATTCTTTGTTATGAATATTCTGCATATTGAATAAATAATACTCTTCATATCAATCAACCATCTTTATTTTTAATACACTCAAGACTAAACTGTTTTTAACGTTCTGGTAACTAATGTATTGAAATCATATGATAATAATGAATATCATCTGTAACACCAACTAAATAGCAGAGCATGACAGACGAATTAAAGGGTAAGCTAAAACTAAAACTAGGAAGGCTTAAAACTAAGAAGATCTCAAATACAAGAATAGTCATGAATGCATCAGATAGTTCGGCGTCCGTGTGAAAAATAGAAATTCAAGTCCAAATTAATCTACAGTGCACTATTATAAAACTTATCAGAGTCCAACAGATAACCCAATGTGGTGGGCAGTTTGCAGTGGCTGATGGGAGCGAGCAGGTGGGGGAGCGAGAGAGAGCCAGGGCGGTGGCAAGAGAGAGTGCGTGCGAGAAGTCACAGGAGCCAGGTCTGAAAACAGGAAGAAAAATCCAGCAGAAACACAGCAGAAAAAAGTACAGAAAGTATATTAAGAGGATAGACAATTAAAAGAGAGTGTACAGAGCGATGGAAAATAAGAACGAGAAATATGAATCAGCAGATTGAATTAAAATTGCAGTTGACGGTTATTAGAGAGAAGAATGTGCAGAGAGGACTAAGCTGTGTGACAATACACATAGATTATTGTCTAAAAAGGTGGATGAAGAGAGAGATATTAGAAGAAAGTAGTAAATATCCGGTGCATAAAATGAGGTAGAAAATTAAATAAATTGGAGGGATGAGAAAAACCGGAGGAGTGAAAGAGGGAGTGAGTAAGACAGAGCGAAGGTAGTGATACAGATAGCATAGAGTACAGTTTTAATGATGTGGTATAGAAAGTAAGTAAGCATGCTTATATTATAAAAATATACAGTATAACTAGTTTTGAGCTAGAATTGAGCTAATTTGGAGGGAGATCAGAATGAGAAGTGGAAGGAAGAGAAGAAATAATAGAAGTTACAAACAGGTAATACTGCATATGAGAAAACAGAATAACGAATATATAGATAGAATACGCTAATAGAAGGTTGGAATGTGACCATGGTGGAAATCACAATAGAATTGCCCATCATAAGTTTACCGTTGTTATTACGATGACTGTTATTTCTTTTATTGTCAATTCCACGAAAAGTCACCTTGAATTTTGCTGGAAGTTTACTATATACACTAGTAATATACATGTGGAAAATGTTGATAACTTTGTTGATATACTTTGTTGATAAACATAAATAAACTGATAGATTACGGATTGACAATGAACTTAGATGAGGAAGAAGCAGTATATACTCAGCAATTCGAAATAGGTTATGAATGTATTATTAAAGTGAACTTTGGTTTAAAAGCAATTATCATAATTTTATCAACAGTGGAAAAGTTTATATTTTTGTACTATGCTATCGTTAGATAAAAAGTGACACATTAGATTAGCTGGAAACATCATTCGGTTATGTCTAAAGAAATACTAGTTTCCTGATTGAGTATTGGATGATTCAATTAGTAGAGAAGTTTCAGGATACTAGATGGATTGCTATAACTAAATTGATATAGCTTTATTCCAATTATATTTTTTCCATGAAAACATAAAAAAATATTATATATGTTCAAAAAAGCAGAAATTGATTGTAAGATTCGTAAACATAGAAGTTGGTAAAAATGGTACCTATAGGGCAATTGTCCTATAGGTGTACAACTGTCCAATAGGTGTACAACTGTCCAAAAAGATGATAGATGGATTATATATCAGTATCTTTGAATTAGAATAACTTTTGAAAGGTTTGAAACATCGATGTGTGGCTCTCACCATATTTTCTCTTGAAATCCTGTATCGAAATCATAACCTCCTTCCAATTAAAAATAAATGAAGTTGGATTCAGAATGGCGGTTCTAAATTTGGGTCGACGAAAAACCTGGTTTTATTATTCGAATAGGATTCCCAATCATGCCTATCTTCTAATTTCCCTTTAAAAAGCTGCTTCCATACAACAACTGGAAGCATGACAAATTGAAAACTTGACAAACTGAAAACTTGATGTAATCAAATCTTGAAGAATCGAAAATAGTCCTATAATAATCCTCGGTTAATTAAGAATCTATATGCAAAATTTAAAGTTAATCAGTCCAAGTAGTTAAGACGTGATTATGTGTCAAACATAATTTTCCTATCCTGTACGTGTATAAGCCAGTTCTCTCCTTTATTATAGTATAGATTATTATGCTGCTTTGGCCTGTGATCTGTATAAATGTCCTGTAACATCTAAAGGTGCGACCACACATGCTGAACCGAACCTCGAACTGCGCAGCAAACCGTGCATTCCGCCGAACATCGCGCCTTTCAGCGAACATGAGCATGTTTCATAAAGTTAAAAATCTGGTGTGGTACACTCACACAACTTTCCTTGCTCATTGATCTATAAGCCTCATTCTTGAACGAGGATAATTTAGGGGAATAACATTATGCTGATTAGCGGCTAAATAATTAAAACTACGATTATACTATTGTTATTGTGTTTAGAGTACATTTTCATTTGTTTGAATTATGAAATTTGAGATTTTTTTTTAAAATATGTCAAAACAGCTGTTCTACAAATAAAATATCGACATGTGTTCTTTTGAATAAACTGCTCTACCTACCTCACGCACGAGAAGGAGGTTACAAAGTAAATTTCTCAAGGATGGGGTCCCAAGGAATTCCCTGAGAAGGAGACTTATGCCAATTGATAGAGCATATATATAAGTATACAGGGTATGAATTTGAAAAAAAATCGGTCGAGTCATTTTTGAGAAAATCGTGATAGAAATTTAACAATATTAATTCTTCTCAGGAATATTACGGAGCTCCTGCAGTTTTCCTAGAAATGAGACTCATGTCAGTTGATAGGGCTTATAAATAGCTATCTAGGGTATGAATTTGAAGAAAATCGTTAGAGCCGTTTTCGAGAAAACCGTGAAAAGCTTGGTTTTTTTAGTCATTATCCGCCATTTTGGATTTAATTTTATTGAATTTCTTATTGTCGGATCCCTATGGTATAAGGACCTTAAGTTTAAAATTTCAAGTCAATCGGTTAATTAGGAATGGAGTTATCGTGTTCACAGACACACACACACACACACACACACACACACACACACACACACAACACACACACACACACACACACACACACACAACACACACACACACACACACACACACACACACCACACACACACACACACACACACACACACCACACACACACCACACACACACACACACACACACACACACACACACACACACACAGACCAACACCTAAAAATCATGTTTTTGGACTCAGGGGACCTTGAAAGGTATAGAAAACATGGAATTAGGGTAGGCCTACCTTAATTTTTTTTGGAAAGCAATACTTTCCTTACCTATGGCAATAGGCAAGGAAAGTAAAAGTCAGCTGTTACTCATTAACTGTTGACAATTTCATTAACTAACCATGATCTGGCTGAAATAAATACTTCAATTTCCATGTATTTAATTGATAGAATTACATAAATCTACAGTGTAGTGTAGGTCATATCTAAATTCACAAAGAGTTCGATTGTTAATGGCAAGAAACATGCTATTCAACGCAGAAATGATTGTTATTTTAGTAAATGATAAGATAAGTTGAATATTTTTATATGGCCTATTGCCATAGGTAAGGAAAGTATTGCTTTCCAAAAAAAATTAAGGTAGGCCTACCCTAATTCCATGTTTTCTATACCTTTCAAGGTCCCCTGAGTCCAAAAACATGATTTTTAGGTGTGTGTGTGTGTGTTGTGGTGTGTGTGTGGTGTGTGTTGTGTGTGTGTGTGTGGTGGTGTGTGTGTGTGTGTGTGGTGTGTGTGTGTGTGTGTGTGTGTGTGGTGTGTGTGTGTGTGTGTGTGTTGTGTGTGTGTGTGGTGTGTGTGTGTGTGTGTGTGTGTGTGTGTGTGTGTGTGTGTTGTGTGTGGTGTGTGTGTGTGTGTGGTGTGTGTGTGTGTGTGTGTGTGTGTGGTGTGTGTGTGTGTGTGTGTGTGGTGTGTGGTGTGTGTGTGTGTTGTGTGTGTGTGTGTTGTGTGTGTGGTGTGTGTGTGTGTGTGTGTGGTGTGTGTGTGGTGTGTGTGTGTGTGTGTGTGTGTGTGTGTGTGTGTGTGTGTGTGTGGTGTGTGGTGTGTGTGTGTGTGTGTGTGTGTGTATGTGTGTGTGTGTGAGTTCAAGTTATTCCTATAATCTAAGTACTCTTGTTTGAGATTTACATTTAAAGGTTGTTTGCTTAATTTGTTATGCATTTTATCTCTTTTTCGAATTGCTGAAATTAAACCAGGAGTGATCCACTTCTTCAATGGTTGTTTGCTATGCGGCAATTTTATGATTTTCGTGTGATTGGTAATATTCTCATTAATTATGTTTGTGAATTTATCCACCAATATGTCAATATCATCTGTTTCGTTTTTACAAATAATGAGATCCCAATCTTGTTCTCCCAGGCTAAACTTTAGATCATTGTAATTGATTTTTGATATGATATTACGTTTTTCTATTTTGGATTGACTCTCATGTTGTGACTTGTGGATATGTTTTACAGTACTAAAATGATCAGTGATATTAGATTGAAGTATTGCACCCATTACGTCCTCTTCCCTGACAGATTCACCCTTGAAAAAATATGATCGATGCAACTGTTAACTAGACCATTAGCGGAGTTACAAGACCTTGTACTTTTATCAATATAGGATTTGAAGCCTTTCAACTGCAAAACAGATGGGTACTCATTTGTGGGCTATTGAGGTTGTTCTGGTCCATTATATCGATATTTATATCACCTAACAAAATTACTGATATATTACGTTTGATATTCTGCAAGTAATTATCAATACTTAATAAAAATGGGTTCACTTCCAAGGAAGGAGACCTGTAGAGCGTAAGCTACATTTTTAAATTTAAAATCAATAACAATTGAGTTCACATTATCTATGGTTACATTTATCTCTTTGCAATCAAAGTTTTGTTGACAAAAACACATAATCCATCACTCTTAGTAAATCTATTGTTTCTATTAATAGCTTCATATCCTTCCAATTTGAAAACAAATTCAGACTCATTATCGATCCATGTTTCCGTCAAAACTATGATATTAAATTTAGTTCCACAATTATTTATGTAATAAACAAACTCATCAAAGTGTTTTCTAATGCTTCTAATGTTCATATGAATAATATTTACATTATAGGAGCTCACAGTTTCGTAATTAAAAAAATCCTCAACTACCTTAGTATCATAAAGATCACATGGAAAAACAAAGTCAAAGTCTTCAAATGACATTGAAATGATAAAGTTCTATTAACTTATAGACCTATTCATGAAACATTACAGACTGTTTAAATCTTCCCTGCACTTTATCGTGATAACTGGATGTGAAGCATCTTTGCGGACGAAGATCTTGCCCTCTCTTGCCCATACGAATTTATAGCCCTTTGTGAATGCGACACTTTTGATTTGTTTAAGTTTCTGCAACATTTCTGGTGACAAGTGGTGATTTGCAAAAGTGGTGACTTTTCCATCTGGAAGATTATTATTTACAGTAGAACCCCTCATAACCGGCCTCTGATTTACCGGTCCTCGGTTTATCCGGTCGCTTCTCGGAATCAATATAACATTGTATTTCCCACGGCTTGCAGACGCTTAGCAACACGATAAGTATCGGCGGCAGACGACGACGCCACGGAAGCGCTCATCCGGTCTGTTTGTTTACATTTAGGCCTAACTCTTGCCAATAACTCAGTTGAGTATGTAATTTCTTAATCTCTTAGCAGGTGGTCGATCTTTACTGTGCGGATTTTCACTACAGTATACAGTATTGTAATTGTTTTATTATAACACTTATTTTTGTGAGTCGTGTTTAAGTTTTAAGTGGTATTTTTATCTAAAGTTTAGTTTTGCAAAATAAAAAAATGAGTGCATCAAAACGAAAACGTAATGTGGTGACAGTGGAACAAAAACGCAACACGATCGAACGCATTGACAAAGGCGAGTCCGTAGCAAAAATATGTGCCGAATTAAACGTAGGAAAAAGCACGGTTAATGACTGGCGTCGCAATCGAAGGACTTTGATGGACTTTTGTAAACAAATTGAGAGTGAAAAGGTTTTATCTGAACGGCAGTACTTGAGGAAATCTTCCAATGAGACGGTTGATGACGCCTTGTGGCTTTGGTTTTTGCAGGAAAGAAGGAGGGGCACTCCAATATCAGGTCCAGTTTTGAATGAAAAAGCCATGATTTTACATAAAAAAAGGAAGGAAACACTGAGTTTGTAGCCAGCAATGGCTGGCTTGACCGATGAAAAAAAAGACATGATGTTACATTTGTAAATATCTGTAATATCTGTGGTGAAAAAATGTCCGCAGATGCTCCTTCGGCAAGTGAATTCACAGTGAAACTGGAAAAGATAATTCAAGAAGAGAAGCTTGTTCCAGATCAGGCATATAACATGGACGACTCGGGGCTAAATTTCAAACGTTTGCCACAAGAGACATTCTCTGTTGGGGATTCCGGAAGTTCAGCTTCCGGGTTTAAACTAAACAAGGAGCGAAATAATGGAGGGACTATGCCTTCAAAAAAACAATGGACAAGAAAGCTCAGCAGAAAATTACGGACTATTTTAACGTACAGTAATTGTTCAGTAAATATAATTTTTGGCCTATGTAAATTTGTACTGTAATACTTTTATGTTAATTAGGCCTATTTTATCACTTTTTTCTCTACTGTATTGTAATTTTTCAAATAAATTTTCTTTTTGATTTAAAACTTGTATTCCTAATTTAAAACACCACAAAAGAGACCTAAACAATTTTTAAATTTTATTTACAGTACTGTACTGATTATTACTGTAGTATTACGTTCAAATTTTCGTTTTTTATATTAGGTTGGTTTATCCGGCCAAATCGTTATCCGGCCAGGGGTCCGGTCCCATAGCGGCCGGATATGAGGGGTTCTACTGTATGGATTTTGTAGGTATGCCGGGATTTTTTTTGTTCAGGGATGATACTATTTTAAAATCAGCTAACCATTTCACTTTGTCCTGTCTCCGGAGAAATTTTATTACAATTGGTTTGATGTCAGACTTTATTTTGGTTGGAATTCTGTGAGCTGTACTTATATCTCTAGATGATAACGGATTTTTGATTGCAGATGATAAGTTGTTGAAAATTTCGAATACTGATTCATTTGGTGTTTCAGGAAGACCAGTCAGAACTATATTATCCCTACGAGAATATTCTTGAAAGGAGGCAATGTCTGCCTTCAATTGAACATTCTCTGTTTTCAAACAATCAACTTCACTTCTCAAGTCCTTAACGGTAGCTCTCATTACGGACAGTTCACTTTTAAAGTTTTCAAATTCTTTAGAAATGAAATCAATCGAGTCTTTTATTTCACTGAAGTCTTCTTTTACTGGGGTTAGTTCGTCTTGAATCATTTGCTTTACAATTTTGCCTATTGCCATCAAATCACCCTGCGATAGTGAAAGAGATAATGAAGGTGAACCGCTGCTTGTCTTACCGTCTTTATTCTGCAGTGTGTTATCGATCGAAGATAATCCGGTTTTTGTATTAGAAGCACAAACCGACTGTCCACGCAGCTCCATTTCGATTTTGAATCGCTTGACATTTTTTTAAAACTTACTTCCTTGATCGATTGACACAAATAATGATAAACACGATTACACTTGGAACACACTATACTTTCCCTATCCGGAATAACGTTATCGCACTTATTGCAAAACATTTCAAGTTAGATTATAAAAGAATGAATTGAGGTTAGAAAAAGTACGTCTTGTCTCTACGACTGCTGAGTCTGAACTAATTATATTGATAGATATTGAAAGGTTATTTCATAATTGTTTTTATTGAAATTACTTTTTCTAAATAGGATTTCTATTTTTCTATTATTTTTTAGAGAAATTGGAATAAAATACCTACCAAATAACTTAATTTCTGTTGTTTTGAAATTCAGATTGTTGTATCACAGCTTTTTAAATTAGCCGCCATTTCAGGTTTGTATGAAAATAAAAATCTGATTTTCGAATCAAATTTTGAAAAAATATTTTTTTTCTTGATTAATTTCACATTAAATTGTTAATTCAATCAAGGATATGATAATTGTTATTAGATCAAATTTAATGGGATGAATAATTGAGTAACAGCTGTGAACACTCAGTGGCAAAATGACAAGTTGACATGTTTTGATGCGAACAAACGAACACACGAACAAACACAATTCTACTCTCTCTTATATTAAAATACAGATTCAGAGATTTCACCGTTTTCGTAATAGATCTTATTGTCACGATTAGAGAGCTAGATTGTCCATGAGAAGACTTCTCACATTCGAATATAAGCCCTGTAATATCAATGAATAAACAGCGGTTGATAACAGCTTGTTCGAGGATGTTCTCAAAATTGGTGAACATCACGTTTTTACGGTGAAGTGTTATGCCCTTTGTATGTGGTGGTATATAGTAGGGTTTTATCAACCACAGCCATAGAATAATAATAATTACAACAAAATATGATCAGTAGATATTGTTTTCATTATCCTCATAAAATCGGATAACTAGCAAAATTGATGAAAATCCCACATACCAGTCAGTATCAGAGTTAATGACCAGTGAAGTGAAGATACGAGTAAAACTCCAATGAGTTCTACTCCCATCAGTCCGAGAGAGCAAATATTTATCCATTGGAACTATACTCACTGTACTGGCAGACACTTTTCCTGATACTGATACGTGAAAATCCGCCTTGAAAGAATCTTTTTGAACAAACTCTGTTTTGTAGAAACATAAATCACTATGTATAATAGGAGATTAGTGATTTTTCTAATCACAAATTACATGAGGTTAAACCATATCTTTATCCATTCAATTATCATTTCATATCAATTTTTAAGAAATATTTCCACTATGTTGAATTATTATTGGGTAAAAATGTATTAATCGAACAATTTGAATACACAGGAGTATTCTCCCTCACGTAACCAACCCCCCTCCCCATTAATTTAGAAAAATTCAGCTTCAATTTCCCTCATGGATTGTAAACCCAATTTTGAGTCCCCCACAACAATTTCACAATTTCAAATTTCAAACTCCGGTCAAACACTCCCCCCTCCCATGAATGCTTCAATGTGTGTACAGACTTAAGAGCCACGAACACGAACACGCGCATTTCACTTTTCAACAGAAGACTAGGCCTATATCTGTATATGTTTCTGTACAAATGCAGATATAGTAAGAATAGATTATGAAAAGTGAATTGCGCGTTTTTGTGGCGTGGAAGTCAGTACGCACCTTTTTAATGATTCAGTGGCTAGCACATGAACTGCTTGAAAAGTATAGAAGTGTGGCAAGTCAGGTATCGTCCTTTTCAAAAAAGACAGTTGAAAGCTGGCGGTGCTCCACATTGCACCGATCAGCTGGCGGTGCTCCACATTGCACCGATCAGCTGGCGGTGCTCCACATTGCACCGATCAGCTGGCGGTGCTCCACATTGCACCGATCAGCTGGCGGTGCTCCACATTGCACCGATAAGCTGGCGGTGCTCCACATTGCACCAATCAGCTGGCGGTGCTCCACATTGCACCGATCAGCTGGCGGTGCTCCACATTGCATCGATCAGCTGGCGGTGCTCCACATTGCACCGATCAGCTGGCGGTGCTCCACATTGCACCGATCAGCTTTACCCGTGTTTTATATTCGAGCAAAGCGACTCTATAGCAGCCAATTCAATATGAGTGGTTGAATCAAGCAGGCTTGTTGAAGATAAAAGGCTTCTATAGAGCTGAATTATAGTCTATTACAATCCTCTAACTTTTTCAAAGAGCCAAAACGATTTTTCATTTGGGCTGGTACTTATTATTCAGGAAGTAGTGTTCCTTTCTGGTTCAGATAGATCGGCGCTTAATTGGTTTGATTTTCAATTTGCAAGGAAGCGTGCATCAGAGCCGGCACAGGCACAATACAGCAAAAAATGATGCTATTCATTGATAGTGAGTGGAAGGGGCGTGAGCAAGAGGGAAGAAGGAAAGAGCGCATGGAATAAGTTCATAAATTCGTATCCGGGCTGCGAGTCAAGGGAAGGGTAGGTAACATTGCATGAGAGCAAGGGATAAGGCGTCATAGGAGTGGGTAAATTACTGTTATAGGAAGTAATAAGATCGGATCGGGATCCGATCCCCGTTTCTCTCGCGCCGAAAGTCCGGTCCCCTCCTATCTTTATTATCCATTTCTCCTCTCCCCCCACATTCATGCCACGCTTTACAAGCACGCTTTCAGCTAACATTTTTCAAACAAGCTGGATGCCGAACTCGAACAGGATGCCTGTATGCATTGGCACCCTTCCCTTTGCATTGGTTGAGACGGTACTTGGGATGCGAGCTAGCAGCTTAGCTTACGACTCCACCCCATTACGGACTGCTGCTTGCAGGTTAATTAGCCGCCCACTAATCCTTAAACCTAATTGCAGGCCAGTTTTGAGATATCTCCAACCGTTTTCGTAGATGCTCTTTACGCCAAAGATTTCTGCCGTCCCCTACCAACTACCAACAGTTCCTCTTCAACAATTCAAATCCCTGCTATTCAGCTTTCCCTCCCCTAATTCGAGGCGGTTTTCTTACCTCATCAAAAATCTCATCAACTCGCATTTCGCCGTAATCTTGTGGTAGAATTTCTCCGTCTATTTCCCTAATTTATCAATCCTATTGCGTTTCACTTAATCCATGACTTTTTCCTTATAGATAATTACAGCACGAAATACATCAAATTTCAATTCGTTCACACAACTATTCAATCACATTAATGGAATAAATTCCATTTTATTAAATACTTATGAAGTTGAAAATATGAAGGAGGAAGAATCTTCAACAGAGAGATAGGAGAAAGGCTGGCTGGCTCTTCTTTTCTCTGTTCTTTTTAATCCAGGCATAAATAATTCAAGTAAATATCAGTTTCTATAAATTGATCAGTTGTTTCTCTGAGAATGAGTTACAATAAAATACGCTCTTGTGCTGAAAACTGAGAGTTTTTTCCTCAAGTCGTCTCCTTCTTCCTCCATCATTGAATTTGTACACTGTGTATACACACAACTAAATTGCTATCGTGAACATCTCATCATTCTTTTAACGTTGAATATTATTTGATGTCACCACTATTGCTATGAAAAAAACATAGTTTCAATGAATACAATAATTATCAATTAAAAGGCAATGCTATTGTGACTTGCCGTTTGTTGACATGATTGGCTTCGTTTCAACTTCTCAAACCAATAAATATTAAGCTATGATAACTAGTCAATGCAATTCCGCAATTGAAATATATATCAACTGCATATTATTATCATCATTATTAATAATAATAGTCAAACTTATAATAATAATAATATTATTATTATTATATATTATTATTATTATATTATTATTATTATTAGGCTATTATAATTATTATAATTATTATTATTATTATTATTATTATTATTATTATTATTATATTATTATTATTATTATTATATTATTATTATTATGTGTTGTGTTCGTTTGTGTAATCTCTAGGCTGACGGCTACGGCCATCTGAATTTCGTTACTTGTGTATGAACAGTCAAAGAATTAAAGAGCGACTCAAGTGGTGAAAATCGGAACTTACTGTATGTCAAACTCTCAAGAATTTCCTCATTGTAGAATAAATACAGTAATGATTGAATGTGAATATATTATTATTATTATGTAAATGATTTTGACACTCCTCAATTAGCTATAAGCTAGAGGAGTAACTAAAAGCACTGAGTGTATTATGCTTGTAATGTAATTTGAAGGAATGAATTGAATAAATTGAATTGAATTATTATTATTATTATTATTATTATTATTATTATTGTTATTATTATTATTATTATATTATTATTATTATTATTATTATTGTTATTATTATTGTATTGGAAACATGAAGTGGCACACCCATTCCCAGATACTAGCAAAAAAACTGAGGTACATAGCACATAGGTGTTACCAAATGAGAGAATTACTGCCTCTGAAAGCAAAACGAACAGTCTACTTCAGCTTGGTTGAATCTCAAATACGATATGGTATAACTGTCTTTGGACATGCACCCAATTATATATTGAACCCAGTAAGTCAGCTAATCAACAGAATCAAACGAATATTTTTCCAAGGAGTGGATACAAACACTTTAAAACTGCTCTCATTCAGAAACCTGTACAATTATATAATACTGCTGAAATACTATTTTGAAAATGCTTATCGACGTACCAATGAAAACAGATACAACACCAGACACACACAATATAGAACACCAGAATACTTCACTGAAATAGGAAAAGCTGTACCAGAATATTTTGTACCATCCATTCTCAATAGTCTACCGAATCATCTACAACATCTAGACACTTACAGACAAGTGAAAATAGAAATCAAAAATTACTACTCCACAATTCAATAGATAAAAATATCACTCTTACATTATTACCACGAAATAAACACATCTACAAATTTGTATTTCCTAAAACATATCCATCCATAAATTCAAATCTTTGAAAAATATCTCTGAGTATGTACAATGCCTCAATATAAGCTAAAATTAGCTTCATGGGGCAGCCACAAAAAATATAATAAGAAAATTTTATTAGATTCTCACTTCATGTATGATAGATATAAGATGATATATGTATAATGATTAATTCAATTTGTGAAACTTATCATTCATGTAATGTGAGAGAAATCTGAATAAAAAATTATTATTATTATTATTATTATTATTATTATATTATATTATTATTATTATTATTATTATTATATTATATTATTATTATGCAGTTTAAACTTATAACCATCAAATGAACAACTCCACAATTTTTTGTAGTGACAAAAAAATATACATTCGATAATAATTTTTGAATTCCTGTTTTCCATTAATAGATCTGGAAAACAAAATATATGTTATTGACCTGAGCAGTCAAACCCATGATAGTGACTTGTATTTTTATGAAAATACAAGTAGGCCACTATAATAACTGAGAGACACTAGGTCTTATTGAACAAAATAAATGTATCCATTCATATACGAGTATCAATACAGAATGTGAAATAGAACAGCCGTGAATGGGGTAATATGAATGAATACGATGAAAGAATACATACAGAATGAATATCAATGATGGTAAAGTAAATGTTGCTTGCAGCTAATATCATTCATTCATCACTTGATGGGGAATTCCATCTTCATTCTGTCTCGTATTCATTACCCCACACCATAGGAAAATTATTTCGAGTCCGTACATTTGTGGGCGACATTGTCACAGCTCTTGGAACCCCAAAAATTGAACCAGTTTATAACCTGCCCCACAATAGCCGCATTATACACCAGGTATGAAGAAGCATTTTGGAGAGACGCGGCTGTTTTGACAATATTGTGAAACTGCAAATCTATTTTGTAGACAAGTATATTGAAGTCCTTAAATAAAATAAAATGTATGGAAAAACTTCTCCTGCCTATTATTTAGTTTAAAGAGGGATGGTTGAAACTTCACGATCATAGTTTGTTGTAGTAAGCACGAAGCATTTCAAGTTGGATTGCCTATAGACAGTATCCGAGTTGCGAAAAGTTAGTGACGACAAAGTTGGCCAGACAACATCACAGAGCCGACTGCGACCGCGATTGCAACTGTACAGGCCAGCAGTTAGTAGGTCGACTGGGAACAGTCACTAGTTTCTTGGACTGAAGCGGCGGCGGAGGCAGCGGCGATAGAGACGGCGGAGGCAGCAGGCCCGGATAAGTTATTCAAGAAGTGTTTGCCAACTAATTTGCATGGCCTTGGAACAAAAGGAGGACATGTCGGACACCAACATGGGAGGAGTCCTCAGTCCTGCAACCAAAACGCGTCTTTAATACCGACTGGCTGATAGCGCAAACATACCGCCCGCCCCCTTCGGTCACGTTCCGGAACAGTCGCTATGTCAAACGTTACCCTTGGCACATGCAAGTAAGCACACCACACACGAGCACACTGTGTATATGTTCCACGTTTTCTTGATTTATCCACGGAACTTCTTAGAAAAACTTCCGCTACTAAAAACATCTGTTAGAGATGGCAAGGATTAGACTCGGCATTCAAATAACCATGTATCAAACGCCCTAGCAACGGGATTTATTCTTAAGACTTCTTCCAGGAGCGATAACTCTGAGCGATGTATTAGCAGTTTTTTCAAGTGCTTGATGTTCAGTTTTTTGATGGTGCAAAGTGGGAATTTCAAGAGAAGAATCAGTTTGTATATTGAAAAGATATTATGTTTTTGACATCATGAGAATAGCATTCTTGTTATTCTTCGAGTAATTGATTTTGTCGCTATATGCAAACCAATACAGGTGGAAAATTATACTGTCCATGAAGAGGAGATGATTTCATTGCATCTGTGTTCTAAAATAGTATACCATAGATGACCCTGTAAACCTATTCTGAGATATTATTCGTTGAGTTTATCTGGGTCAGTCATTACACGTGTTTGTGAAAGAGCCTATTGCACTGGAGCGACAGTAAGATTGTGCGTTCTAGTGGTGAGTGGTGAGCTGGTGAAGTGGTGAGTGATGGCACAGGATCTGCAGCATTTGTCGTCTCCTCTTAAATATTCAAATCGAACACCAGATCAGCACACGTGTCGAAACTCTCATCCATCTTATGAATAGACAATCTCTCAATAGACTGTATACTTGGAGATCCAAATCAGTCAGCAACTAGCTTCTACCTTCCATCATAGATCTTATCTATCTATCTATCTATCTATCTTCTATATATATATATATATATATATATATATATATATATATATAATATATATATATATAAAAGCGAAATGGCACTCACTCACAGACTGACTGATTGACTGACTGACTCACTCACTCACTCGCAGAACTAAAAATCTACCGGACCAAAATTTTAACTCTAAGGGTGGTTTTTAAGGGCTTAAAGTTCGTCTTTTACCATGTATATTCTTCTTATTCTCTTGATTATGATTGAAAAATGTCCATACCATATGTTAATATAGAACTATAATCTAGAGAGAGTACCTCTTCGAAACAGTTGTTAACTGGTAACTAAATTAATAATTTTGTCAGGTTGGCATTAAGTTGAGTTGACTTTGTTAGGTTGGCACCAAGTTGAAGATTGAAATGCAATTATCGCGGAAAAATTGATTGGGCACTGCTACTTCAATCAGAGCTATTCCTGGGAATATTTCATTACTAGCCATAAGGCTCGCTTCGCTCGCCATATCCGTTTAGCCAGACGTTTAGTCTGGACCCTCGACTGGATCGTCCTAACATAAAAATGCTGAAACGAAAAATGCAGGCGAGCGAAGCGAGCCTGCTGATCTGATTATTGGACGATCCAGTCGGGGGTCCAGGGGGCGGAGCCCCCTTGCTAGATGGATATGGCGAGCGAAGCGAGCCTGACGGCTAGTAAACTATATAGTTACTAGATAGATGAACTAGTTAGCTCATCTGTGCTTTCACGTTCAATATGCATAATCATTCCACATGAATTTACATATCCTATTCACTGAAACTATTCATTGCTATTTGAAGTATTCGTATCATCAAAAGTTAAGTAAGAAAAAGTGGTTGGTGAGTTCTTTAAAAAGATCAAAAATCAAAATCATCCATTTGCCAATTATAAAGATAACATGAATAGATAAAACAAATACTTCATACACATACAGAATAAAAATAAAATTTAAACTTAAAATTTAATTGGCGTTGCCAGCAAAACCTAAGTTTGTATGCTAGCAACGAGTACCAAAAGATGTCATTCAATTTAACATAAACATAAAATATGATTAAACATTTTATTCAAATGGTAGTAATGATGATAAATAAGTTAAATAATAATAATTGTAGTAATATAATATCTGAAAAATGTAACTTAGTGAGAATAATATCAAAGAAAAAAGTTTCCTAATAAAGTAGATTCTAACTGTACATGAGGCGAAAAACATTGATTCTGATCAATCTCTCTATATTTTTAATGGCTTAATTAAATCTATCTGAATTTAATTGGTCTGGCAAAAAAATTCATCAATTTATTACTCATGTATATGAACTGTCTGCGTCATACTGTTAAATTTGTTCATGGAATGCGGTAATGAGATAATGAACGGACATTATACGACGGAATGTTAGTTTCAAAGAGATTTTTATACTTATGAACGGCTAGAATTAAGTTTTCCACGTAAAGTTGTCTCACTGTTAGAGCTGGGAACTCTGCAAAAAGGTCTTATTAGACTAATAGGGTGGTAATTTTCAGGAGCTTGTCTCTCACCTGATTTAAATAGTGGAATTATATTTGCAACCTCAAAGTGTGAAGGAAAATGACCTGTTTCGAAAAATTTGTTAAACAAAATTGATAGAGGCTGAGATATAATATTCTGATATATTTTTCAAACAAACATTGCTCATATTATCAATACCAGGAGATAAAATTATTTTTTAATGTATTTATCATGGCAGCAACTTCATCGGAATTTGTAGGGAAAATGAAAAACGAATCTCGAAAATTTTGATTATGTGGAACTAAAGTTGGTACTGGGTGACTTGAGCTCATTTTTTGCATAACTTCTACCAAATTGTGAGAAATAATTATTTAATATTATAGGGTTGATGTCAGGAGCTTTTTTATTTCGTTTTATATCTGAAATTTCCTCTATTCAGAGCCACAGCTTTTTGTTGTTCCCTTTACTAGTTGACATTTTTTTTTAAATTAGTCTAATTTAGATTTCTTAATTAGTGTGTTAAGTAGATTTCTATAGTTTTTGTATCTAGCTTTCAGTGTAGCATTAAATGGTTGGATTTTCAGCTTTTTATGTAGTTTCTCCCTCTCTCTTATAGATTTTATTAGACCTGAAGTTATCCATTTTTTTAATGTTCTATTTTTATTTGTCATTTTAATTTGTTCGGTAGCAGAACCTTTGTGGCCCATCAGTTTCTTAAAGAAAGCATTTATTTTGTCATCCAAATCAAGATTAGCCTCATTAAAAGTAGTTTCATTCTTCCAACCTTCCTGTCTCAACTTGTCCGTAAGGTTCTTATAGTTTATTCGTTCAATAATATTCTCCTTTACACCAATATAGACTGGGTTTGAATTTCCTATGTGTAGTGTAGTACAGAAGTGGTTAGTAATATAGGTCTTCTGAACAGAGCTTATTATGTTTTCATATTTAAAATTAGCATGTTTATAAAAAATGTGGTCTATGTATGTACCTGTATTGTGTGTTACTCTAGTAGGTATATTAATAAGAGATCTCAGGCCATACATTTGCATTAGACTGCTATATTTATTTGCCAAACTACTGTTACGTAAGATATCAATGTTTATATCTCCTATTAAAACCGCTCGTTCTTATCAATATTTCTCAGGAAAATATCTAACTCGTTAAAGAAAACTTCAATATTATCAGAGGGTGATCTGCACACGGCAATCAACGATACGAAGCAGTCGAATGCTTGTAATCTAATCGAGACGATATCAGCCTCCGAGCTCTCACAATTATTGACACAGTCAAACTTTATGCCATCCCTCACAAATAAACACAGACCGTTACTTTTGTTCAGCTGGCCTGGCTTATCTATAACCGAGTAACCGTCTATTCCGTAATCAAAAGATCTGTTTTCAGTCATCCACGTCTCGGTTAATACTATTAAATCGTACTTAATCTTGCAGTTTTGTACAGTGTGAATGAATTCATCGAAATTTTCACTAATACTGCGGATATTCATGTGTAATATATTTAGGAAATTTGTATTGCCCATCTCATGCTCATCCACATAAACCACTGGATCAAAACCGAAGATATCATCACTTTCAATTGCATTAAAACATTCCAAATCAAACACTTCATCAAAATTATACTCATGAATCATTAATATATATGCATGAAAAAAACAAAAACAAAAATAATAACCAGAGAAATGTCAGAGACAAAAAAATGCAAATATATAAAACAAAACAAAATCAAATAACCAGTTCACTCCGCATCGATAAATATCAATTCAGAATTCACGGTTTCTCATAATTATTATTCACTTATTATATTCGTCCAAATCCTCATCATATTCTCTTTGTTCGCGAACTTTCAGTTTGTTTCACGAAGATCTTGCAATCACGAACCCAGACAAACGCGAGTTTCTTCTTCATTCTCAGGTCCTTAGCTCTACCCAGTAAACGTTTGAAGAATGGAGATAAATGTTGATTGACGTGCACCGTTGCGGGTTGCGGTAGGTAGTTTACTGCATATATCGCTGCATTTAATGACTCTCTTCTTTCGCGAAGCTGTGATCCACTCAATCTTCTTAGATCTTGAAGTGAATTTTGCGATAATTGAAGAAGACCCTTAAGCAATGGGAACTCTATGAACGATGGATAAGTCCTCCTTCTTGAAGCTCACATTTATTGTTTTAGCTACCGATTCCATGATGAGCGGCAAATTCTCTTCTTTAGTTTCGGGAATTCCAGCTATTTACAAGTTATCCATTCTAATGTACTGTTGGAGACTGTGAATTTCCTTTCCAGACGGTAAATATGTGATTTATTGTCTAGGTCGGCAAATTTTTGTTTCAAAACATTATTTTCGTTTGTGAGAGTGTTAATATGTGTCTTAATATCATCGGCTCTGGTATTTAAGTTTTCTAATTTTGAATTGAGTTCATCTAGATCATACTCATTTTATTCTCACACTATGAACAAATGGGAATTTGGTCCGTTTAACATTATGCTCTATCAATATGAATCTATTAATAGAATAATACATCAATACATCGATCATAAAATGAAACTCAAGGATTCTGGAGAGGATTACTGGGCATTCAATTATACGCGTTCAAAAATCATTCTGGATGAATAGTCCATTTTCGAGAACTGTTGAATCGGTGAATCGATATTAATTTGACTCCATCATCACATCTAATTGATGCCTTGACATTCGATTCGGTTCTTATCAGCTTACGTGACGAGAGTCATCGAGCATGAGGTATTCAAATGATAAACTCTTATTCCTCTCACCAGAGCTGAAGGGATAATCAAATCAGAGCAAAAAAAGAAGAAGGAAGAAAGCAGCGGCTAAATTTGAAAGCAGGAAGGGAATGATTGCAGGAGCGAGCGAGGGATGTCAGCCAAATACGACAGAAACGCTAAGGCCTGGGTCGAGAAGTCCCTTCCACGTCAGATTATTGCCGATGACTGTTCTTTGGGGACGGATCTGAATGATCGATTGCGCTTTTCAGCATTTATTAGGCGAGTTCAGCAGTCAGCACCGGTGGAGGGAAAGGTGGTTGAGAGAGGGCAAGTCAACGGCAAGATTCCATTTCCAAATACTGAAGAGCTTGCGGTAGGGTAGTTCAAGATCATCGATGCTTTCCTCATTTTTCGCTCGTATGGGGAAGTGGAATTTGGTCCCAGAAGCCTCGAGGGACTTATGAACTTCCTCAATTCACTCTCTTCAACGTGTCGCTACGTAAAGTGATGTCAGCTTTAATATATACCGAACTGTCTTCAGTAATGACACTTCTCTAGCCTCCCCACACCTATTTACTCCTATTGCATTAGTAAGCCCACCAGTACTTCTCCAGTTCCAATTCGAATTCCCTTCTAAAAGAAACCTAGTTTGACTTGAATGACTAAACATACCGATGAACCTTTCTCAGGCGTTTAATTTTCACACAAATAATGATAGTTTTTATATTTAAGAAGTTTAAATATCAAATTCCGCTTAAAAGAATGTAATATCAATTAGTTGACTTTTTGGAGTAATTCAGAAATATTTGAATAAAAATTGGATATCATTTATCAATATCATACTAGCCTACTGGATTGATCAACAATCATTGTAATTTGGTGTACATTGATCCAGAAAGAATGATTTCTACCTGTGATATCTCTCCAAATTCTCCTTCCATCTTGATTTATTATTGAAAGGTGCTTTGTGGAATGACTGAAACTCAAATATTCTGGTCGCACCTAGTCTGTGGTATTCTATCCTGACGTTCACCCGAATATCTTCCTCAATAATTTACATAACAGTCAGTTTGAACAAAAACACGTATCAGAGGCGTGGTGAAAATATTGGGCACAAAACAGGAATAGAATGCAACAAAGTTTGTTTTTGTCGTTCACACAACACAGAGGAGGCAATGTGTTCTTGTCAATGCTTGGGAAGATAGGAGTGAAAATCAATATTATTTCAAGACTATATTTCACAGTGCTGCCATGAAACCGTTTCCCTCTATCGCAATTCTTTCGCTTGCTGGAGTGCGTGGAGGCAATTTGAAAAGTGTCTCTTCTATTCGCTTGTTTCAAACAGTAACTAGGCAAATCCATGGCTACTTCCGAAAATATGAATTTGACCTGTTTCAAAACCAGCAATTTCAGGCTACAATGATGTGGATGGTAGAGCTTCAGTGAATACCTCGCAATTTCCATATTTGGTCGGATGCAATGTTAATTGAAATACAGAGAAACATAGTCCATTGCATCCTGAACCTCAAGCACAAATTTAATTCCTCTTCGACAAAGTTTTTCAACATCTCCAAAACATTATAATATTATTCAGGTGGTCATGATAATATTTCTAGGTGGAACTCTGGAATGATTCTTATTTCCGAACCCATCTTTATGAGATTCAAAGAAAGAAATAGACTTTATTGAATAATATCATTAACATAAATTGAAGCACTAAATTAAATATTTCTCCGACATCTGGCAACATCTATTCGTCAACATCTGGCAATATACTGGATATGATTTGAAACTTCTGAGTATTGTGAATTTTTGAACTATTCGTTAAAATTCGATCCATACTCCAGTTGCATCAGGCTCTGACTTGAACATATAATGAGAAATCAAATTAAATGATTTCAAACAAATTAGAGTTGAAAAATTCAATACAATGAATTCATTATCAGAGTTTATGATATTTTTCAATGAGTATTATAGTTTAGGTAGTACAACAAGCGTCAATGCTATTTCAAAAGTTAACAATATCACAAGACACTCAAGGCATGTATAAAAATGTTCAAGCAGATATTCATCAGTGCTCTGAAAACTTCATAGAAGTTCTTGTACAACTTGTATCATAACTCAATTCCAAACAACGACTTCAGACTCGCTTGAATTGGGGCATCAAAAATAGAGTGTGAAAGTTTCAGGTGTGGAGAAATTCAGAGGTATAATTTATCTCGAGCAGGGGCCTTGTTTCGGTACGGTGTATGGAATAAGAAAGTTCAGGTAGAGGTTGCAGTTACCCCCACTCTCTCACTGCTTGCCTCCTTATTCTCAATGGAGTTGGAGATAATGTGTATAACAGTCACTTTTATTGTTTCATTGTTCTTCATTGTGCCATATCATTCGCGACTCCAACGATTCATCAACCGAGTTCAGATACTCAAACTGAGCGCAATTATGATAACTTGTTATGCCGTGATATTTCGCTATTGATGACGATTCTGTTGCCTTACTATTTTTTATTGATCAGGTTTGCATTGATCAGGGTGAAGTTGAAGTCCTCATATTTCTCTAAATTCCATCATTAAATTCAAATTTGATTTCTAAAGTTTAAAATACAACTCGAATGATAATAATTGATATAGTAATATATTCCTCTGGAATGATGAAGTGTGCTATGCACGATAAACTCAAGAGCAATTTGAGAATAATTTGACCTAGGCTAAGAATCTCTCAAACATGAGCTTGAATAGTTTGTTAGTTATTGTATTGTTTATGTAATTTCATTACTCCTGTAGCTATTGAGAGGATTATTTTTCAAATTCTAGAAATGAATTTGTCGATTGTGTGATTATTTTGCTTTTGAGAATCCAATCTCACTTAGAATAAAGACTGACGTAGGCAACTCCTCATACTATGTTTTCATGCAGATCTCGTTCCCTCGAGGTTTTTGATCTTGACAATTTGAAGTCATTTCTTATTAGTGAGGTATACTTTGCACAAGGTGGCCTACTTCATAAGAAATGTATTCGCTCGTCTTTTGAATTGAGTCTGTTTGAACTGTACCGTCTTCATTCGAATAACTTTAATTTATAAGAGGCTGCAAGACTTCTTACACATTTAATATTCTATTAGCCTTGCTCTTTCTCAAAAGAGTTTGTATTGGCAAGTGCTTGTAAATTAGTTTTAAATTTTGAATTACTAGCTAGCTAGCAATGATTTTCTTGGAGAAAAAATCCAAATTTGCAAAACTCGTTTGAAGTGAGGATCATTCTTGTTGGAAATTCAAAATAGCATATTTAAAAAGTATTATAAGATTTATTATCATCCACTAGTGTAAATGGATCATCTGGAATGTCCATTACTAACCTGGATATTAATTAAGGACTTAAAAACTGGTACTCATGAACCTTAAGGCCATTGGAGTGCAAATTTGTTACTCTTATCTCTACTAAATTTTTTCGCCTTGGAAAATATATATTCATGTGTGATATGTGATTGTGTAAGGCTGTAAGCTAATCTATTTCCATGGTATAGTTGTCATAGTGAAAATAATGATAATGATAGTGCTAGTTGGCTACTGAATCCAAAACAAATTATCATTTATGTAAAAAAAGTGTTTCATGATCATTACCTATTGTATTGACAAACTATAATAAAGCAGATCATTGATAAATCTAATACATATTTTCACATATTTTTCATACATATTTTTCTGATCATATTTACACGATAACCGAGAGGTTATTGTTGCAAATCATCAAATCTCAAAGAGCCGACATACCGATTGTTATATCTATCAATACTCAGTGGAAAAGTAAGCATCATACTATCCTTTATTGTTGAAAGATTATTGAATTAATTTATTGAAAATGATTCATACTGCAATGTTTCAGGAACTTACGTGGTGCTGTGGCGACGAGGTGTGTCGGTTTTGACCGCCGATAGGATGATGGTGACCAGAGATACGCGGTTCAAGCTGCAGGAGGGCTTCAACCTGCAGCTGAGCAACGTGATGCCTCAGGACGCCGGCGACTATGTCTGCCAGATCGGTGATGGCGACAACAGGGATCAGATACACACCGTCGAAATTCTAGGTGGGTTTATTTATCTATTTACAACAATATGGGAGCACACGGGTTTATTCGGAAAGTGGTTCGTTCTTCATTAATACGATGTCATTCATGTGACTGATTATTAATTTCATATTTACATTAGCAATCTTCAATGACTGTGATTATGATCATCATCTTCTTACAAGGATCAGACTCTATTGGTCTCTACCGGCAACCATTTCTTTCTTGGTCTTGCCATAGGTTAAGTGGGTCGTATTGGGTTAAGTGGAAGAGGGGGCTTTTATTGCCTCAACTTCGCCCACATCACTTGTGAAATGTTATAGAGTTGGCCATCTATGCCTCGCTTTCCTCCAGGTTTGTACTCTCATGCTTATATTGGATAGCATTCTGAGTAAATGAGTATAAACATTTTTCCGATATTTCTCCAGAATATCCAATAGCGACTCTCTCTTTATTCAGCTCAGCTCTCTTCAACTGTTATGATAAAACATAATATTTTTTCAATCCTTTCAATTGTAAATTAACCACTAAAAATTTTGACAGCAGTCTTATTTCAGCAGTCCTCATGCTTAAGAAATTATCGTTTTGGATGCTGCAGAATTCTGAAACAGCATCAATTATATCAATTAATCGGCATCTGATTTTGTAGCAAACTCCAAGTTGTAATGATAATTAATATTCTTCCTGCTTAAATAATAATTGAATTGCCGAATCATTAGAACTATTATAATCAGTTGTTTCATCAATGACAGGTTTATAACCGACAATATGTATCTATATTCCCATATTTCAAAAAGTGGGAGATTGTATTGGAGGTAAATATCGTGAATAGAATGATTGATCATTGGATAGAGACTGTAAAAAGCAATGATAAATACATCATACAGAAGGCTAGCTGTTACAGTGCCCAGTGGATCTGAACTATTAGCTGGAAGCCTCGCATTTATCACAGTGGCGTAGAAAAGAGAACAATATTGGAATGAACTACCCCTTCCATTTTGCAGACGCTTTTTATGCGTTTAGATATCGTGACTGTTTATGCTCGTCCTGTGTATGACTGGCGCTTTTTACGAGAATGATTTATGAACTTGATTACGCAAGTAATAAATTGAATTATCTCGCAATTTTTCCGCTCGGCTTATTTCTTCTTATTCAGCCTCATGTCCGTCGAAAAAAGAGTTCACAGTGTGTGGATAATTCTTCTTGCAAAGAAGTCCACGGCAGTTGAGTGAGTAAGATTTCAGAGCTCATTCATCAAGAACTGGATACACTCCTTATTATCTCCTAATTTGTGAAACACTGACTTTCAAATCGCTGATATGTACTCTCATAGAACATTGCGGGACAAAGGAAGGAATTGGTGGAGTCGTTCTCATGATCTAATACTATCACATCCGCCATTTACAATAATATTTGTATAATTTTTATTTGTGGAGAGACAAAACTTTTCTGGCCGTTCTTATCATGTTCAGATATTCACTAGCATCGATTCAGTGAGTATTTCGATTTCTTGAGAAAAACTGTAAATAATAATTGTTAGTTCGAACTAACAATATTTCAGTGGAATCATTATTGTATTGTGGAAGTCTGTATTCAATCGTACTATTCATCGGAACTTGGTAAATTTTGTCTAATCAGTCCAAATCACAAGTGATAGAAATGAGGAAAGTGGTCGGTAGAGAATGTAGTTCAGAGACTACGTGCGTAAAATGAATAACTCATTAGCCCAATTCAGGAACAAGTTGAAGAGAAGAGAATGATTTCGTACATTTGCTGGAGAGGGGAGAGGGTAGTTTGCATTTATATGTGTATGAATACAATAATAATGAAGATGGAAGTTAATGATAACAGTGAACTGGTAGCAGTAGCAGTGGAAGCTTCCTGAAACGAAGTGAGTAGTTGAGTGGAGATGAGTGGCAGTGGCCAACACAGCACAAAGTTTGGTCAGCACTGTTCATGCCTTGTCACTCTCATGCTTCCATGCTACGCCACATTTTTCTGACACATTTCAGTGAATATTCAAATTGAAAATTGATATCCCATTCTTGTCTTACTATTCATTCTTTATTTATTTTTATCTTCACTTTATTCTCTTCTGTTCTGCCGGTTCAATTCAAAATCGTCTCATAGTACAGTATATTTTCGAGAAGCTGCGGGCGTTTTCAAAAAATAATATGAAATGTATTAAATGATGCAATTTCATTAGGTATAATTGGAAACCTTATGAGGATGATGAATGGAACTTTGCTTCTTGAAATTCTATTCTACACCTATTCAAAAAATTGAATAAATTGAACCTAATGTGATCAGCCTCAGAGAAGTAAGAGTAGAAAGCCAAACTACCAGTACAATTATTTAGTTATTGGTTTTTCAATAATTATAACTTAATTATCCTCATTCATATAAACTTCTTTGAAAACTGTGGTAACTATTCAGTCTCACATATCCTCTTATTTCAGTGAATGGATGAAAATGTTTATTATATATCGATATAGAAGCGGAATAGCACTGATTCATTCACTCTCAACAGAACTAGAAATCTACTGAACCAAATACGTTCAAATTTGGCATGTATGTTCAGTTGGCCTTCTAAAGACGCACTAAGAACGGATTTGAAATAATTTCCAAAGATACACTAAGAATCTGCGTTTTTCCAGCGTTTTCCAGCATTTTCAAGAACTAATCGACAAAAAATGTTCAAATTTGGTACACAGGCTGAGGTGTAGAAATGTCGTATTGAAGGGGTTTTAAAATAACGCCAAAGATCCGCCCGAAATCGGCTGTTTTGAGTTTTTGCGTTTTCTCAGCTTCATCAAGAGCAAATGAACAGAAATTGTTAAAATTTGGTACAAGTTTTCAGCTAGGTTCTAGAAGTTTAGTGATAGAACAAATTAAAAATTTCGCCGTAGAAATTGAAGTTTTTTTACTTTTTGTCAGTTATATGAGAAGTGGTAAGTGATTGCCAGAAAATTTTGAAATTTCATAGATATCTTAACTATGGCTTAACAGGAAATATTAATTTGAGAGCGCTTAGAAATAATTGGGAACACCCAATCGGTGTTTGGGATAATCGGTGAATCGGTCCCATCAACCCAATGGGATAATCAATGTATTTCAAAACAAATGAACAAAAAACCTTCAGATATGTTACTGAAGTTCAGCTAGAATAGGCTAGAGTGTAGAAATGTCATCAAGATTCTGCCAGAGGATTTCCACGAACGATCGCACTTGACAGTCAAACTCTGGACCACTAGATTTTCCAAGTAGGCTACACTACAGTAACTAACTATACAGTTGCTATACAGTTACTGTAGGCTATACCGGATTGCAACTTGAAAGGGCGAATAAGAATGTTTTGTAAGTTCTGTACATTATTTGCTCCCGATAAAGAACTGGCCTGGTATATAATAATTGTCATATATTAATAAATTCTCTACGCGAGGAATGTATTTTGCATATTTTGAATTCTTCCAGCTCTGAATATATACTTTTTTGTGGACTAATTGATGGGAAACATAGATAAACGTACACAAAGGCTCAGCTAGGGTCTAAAAGTTTTTTGTAGTCTCAAGCCTTCCCAAGCAATGTTCAATGCTTACATCATCTATATCTTCACAATAGACCAAAAAGTATTAATATTGAGAATATTGGGGCAAAAAGTAGCAAGTAGCAAGTGGCAAGTGAGAAATAGCGAAAGTAGTGGTAGAAACAAGGAAGTGGAAGGGATAAAGTTGATGCATATCAGTTCACAATAATTTCCGAGACAAGATACTGTGAAAAATCTACATGTCTAGCTCTAGGAAGCAGAAGCTCATGAAAGACGAACAAGCATATTTATCAATCTTATCACACTCTCATCTGTGAAATTGATAGAAAGGAATCTTTATTCCTGCTCCAACTATTCCAACTAGGAAATTCCTTGAAATCCTGAAGGAATAGTTGTAGAAGTTGATGATATCATGTGTGGCTTTGCTGCGCCGCTCTCACAGTACTTCGAAATTCAAAGATATTATAACTTTGTGAAGATTCTTGAAGCTTGAATCAAGCTCATCGTCTTGGAAAAGCTTGATGGCAAGAGTGCCGCACTAGCAAAAAACATATTAAATTTCTCCGTGAATTGCTTTCCAATACAATCTGTTCATGCTTCAAGAGAGTTTACACAGGAACGAGAACTGGATGATTCATTGAAAATTTCAAATGGTTGCTGTGCTCGCCAGTCGAGCAAAACTCTACTGACATGCTTTTTCTAAGGAGATGCTTTCTCGTAGACACTGTCATACTAGAGATTATATACTCGGCAATTGACACGCAACTATTAGATCGTTCCCCTCACATATAATGAGTGAGATTATTCGTTTCTGGAGTGGAAAGCTTTATATATTCAAATAAAGTATGAAGCTTTCAAAACCATTATTACCATTATCACTGTCAACGTAGTCAAGTTGTCAAGTTATCAAATAGAGAGATAATTTTATTTTAATTATTAGTTCATGATGATTGATTGTTATTTTGCATACATTGTTTTTTGGTAATAAAGTTCATTATTATTTTTATTTTAATTAATGTCTCAGATAGATACAATGTCTAGATAGATATATAATGACTCAGATACATACAGAGTCTGTATAATAAGTAACCGGACTGACCTCAGGAAATTGTCTCTTGATCTTGGGGAACAAAAAGAAGTCCGTTGGTGCCATATTCGGGCTTTAAGGAGGATGTGGCAACGTTACCCTCGACTGTTTGGCCAACTGCTCGGTGCCGAGCAGGCAGATGTGCGACGGAGCATTGTCGTTATCGATGGAGAGAGGTGTCTCTCTGTACTGGTCGTTTACAGTTTGGCCGGGTGGCACAAACTCTTTGTGAACTGCCAGTACTACAGAGAGGTGCTCCGTCGAATAACCGCCCGGGTTCTACGAGTCCGTCCGGGGATTGCCGATTCGTGGATCCTTCATCACGACAATGCTCCGTCGTACACCTGCCTGCTCGGCACCGAGCAGTTGGCCAAACAGTCGAGGGTAACGTTGCCACATCCTCCTTAAAGCCCGGATATGACACCACCGGACTTCTTTTTGTCCCCCAAGATCAAGAGACAACTTAAGGGGACGCGGTTCGGGACTCTGGAAAACGTTCAACGTGTTACGACGAGGGCTCTCGACAGCATAGAGGTTGCCGACTTCCAGGGAGCGTTCAGGGATTTGAAAATCCGGTATTAGCGTGTTATCGACTCCAATAGAGACTACTTTGAAGATATTTAATGGAAAATTGTGCATATTTTGTCAATGAAAAATTTCCTGAGGTCAGTCCGGTTACTTATTATACAGACTCTGTATGTATCTGAGTCATTATATATTTATCTAGACATTGTATCTATCTGAGACATTAATTAAAACAAAAATAATAACGAACTTTATTGCCAAATAACAATGAATCATCATGAACTAATAACTAAAATAATGATTAATAATAATTATGAATATTATAAACATTCTATTCTTTTGACAATAAATACCGGGTGATTACAAATGAAATAGACAGTTTGAATAGCTTGTAGAGAATTTATTATTTAAAAGTTTAGATCATTACTTACATGATTACATAGAAGAATTCTTGAAGTTTTTATTGAAAATTTACAGAGATGTTCAATGTGTGCACCATTTGCAACACGACAGATATCAACACTGTAGTCAAATTCTGACCACACACGACTAAGCATCTCACGGTTAACTGTAGCGAGAGCATTTGTGATTCGTTGTTTAAGATCATCGATATCAACAGGAAGCGGTGGTACGAAAACTCTGTCTTTTACATAGCCCCACAAGAAAAAGTCGCAGGGCGTTAGGTCCGGACTACGAGGTGGCCACGGCTGAAACACAACGTTTTCCTCACTTGCACGGCCGATCCATCGTCTAGGAAGATGTTCATCCAGATACCCTCTGACGTCTGAGTACCAGTAAGGCGGAGCTCCATCTTGTACAAAAATGAAGTTACAACTATCTTCATGGAGTTGAGGCATTAACCATTCGGTTAACATGTCCAGATAAATTCTTCCGGTTACTGATGGTTCTTGGAAGAAGAAAGGCCCGTAAACCTTTTCACAAGATAAAGCGCAAAACACGTTCACTTTAGGAGAATCGCGTATATGCTGTACAGTCTCTCTTGGGTTTTCTGTTCCCCATACTCAGACATACATTATGTCTGTTAACTTTTCCACTAATGTGAAAAGTGCATTCATCACTGAAAATTAGGCGATTAAACAATGTGTCGTCATTTTCAAGACAATGTTGCATCTCTTGACAAAAATTTTCACGTACAACTTTATCATTGTCATTTAAACTTTGTACTAACTGCAATTTATAAGGTGTCATTTTCAAACGTTTCCGCAGAATTTTCCACACAGTAGGTTGAGGAATTTGCAATTCTAAACTCGCTGATCTAGTCGATTTTCCTGGACTTCGTACAAAAACATCACGAACACTATCAATTTTTTCTTCTGTAACAGAAGGTCTTCCAGTACTCTTCTTCTCACACACACATCCATTGCTTTCAAAACGTTCATACCAGTCATAAATTGATTGCTTGGTGGTGGTGTACCGTATTTTGTTGCACAACAGTAAAAAAAAGTAAATTCGTATGGCTTTTGTTGGTGGGGAGTCCCTTTTGGGAAGGTCCCACCGCCTGAATATATAATTTAAGCCGTCAATGGGCCTTACGACTGTCATACTTCAGCCGGGACCGACAATTAACGTGCCCATCCGATAACACGGGAGTGATCTAGTTAAAAAACTTTTGGTTGTGAGAGGGTTTGAACCCGGGATCTCTATGCTGCTACGCAAGCACTCTATCCACTACACCACGGATCACTCCACAAGAGTAACAGAGTTTGTTTTGGCTAATTCAAGAACACAATAAGCTTTCTCCACTTGAGTAGCGGCCATATTGCTAAACTAAACTGGCTGTTGTAACACGGAGCAGCCAACAATAGCCAGCAACAGTTCTACCAACATAAACTTTAAGAAATTCCCTACAAACCTATATCACTTACTATGTTGAAATACACCAGTTTAATTATGTACAGGCTATTGAAGTTGTCTATTTCATTTGTAATCACCCGGTACTTTTATGCAAGGAAAGCTTCCCTATATGTTTGGAGGAGTTGCTGCAGACCTGAGAAACTCTCTTATAGTAGAAAAATCAATTTGATTATCGAATTCCTAACATAGGATTAGAATACAGGAATTATTATAAGGCTTTGAGATACAAAAACAAGAGTCATACACTAAATAAAGAATAATTTGAGAGCGCTCAACGGAAGAAATAGTAAAATGACATCACTTGTAAAATTTGAGAAATGTGAACTCAGACAATCACTGAACAACCAAAACCATAGCTTCAACCGCCTCTGGAAGAAGACTCTCTGATCAATCTACTGTTCAAGGAATACGATTGGCAAGATGTAACATTGTCAGGCAAATTATTGAAGAATTTGGGTCCCAAGAACAAGAAAGATTTTTGAAATGTGGTGGATCTTGGTCTTGGTAATTGAGTTCTATCAGTATGTCGTGATGATGACCGACTAGTATCCACAACTGAGCCAGCATTGCCACTGCTATTGAAGAAAATCTGCAACTCTAAAAACGGACATAACTATCAAGAAGATAAGTAAGTGGCAGAATATTCAAATCTAGAAAGAGAGGAAAGGGTTCATGCAATCTTGTTTTCTTCATCATCTTGCAAATACATCATTCTTACAAAACACTTCTGTAACCCAGATAGCGGCTTCACATGAGTTTGATAAGCACTACCCCAGCAATAGATAGCATAGCTCAGTCTAGAGTGCATAAATGCAAAATAAATATGCCTCATGAGACTCAATGGACAAAGAGACCTCAAAAAATAGATTTTTTGCGCATGAGCATGTATAAATAGTTTTGAAGAAATATAATGTTCTGCTTAAACTTGTACAGCTTGTGCTGATTGTTCAGGTTACGAATAAGTGAAACTTCTTGATGAAATTCATCAGGTCTACGAATAAGTGAAATTAATTATGGAAGTATTCATTACTATATAAGTGAACATATCCGATGAAGTTTAATATGACTGAAATCTCAATGAAACATTCTCTGAAGAACGATCTCCTCAGCGGAAATACTGAGCTAATGAGTGTCCTCTGGAACAAAGATCAGCTTTGTGAGAGCATTATCCTCTTGAAAAATGGTAGAGACTAACTGAATTCATTATGACTAACAACAACGGATATAAACTCTCTCATTATGCTGTTAGTTTCAATTAGAGCTACACAGGGCTGCCCCGAGCTTCCTTGTTTGAATAAACAGTAATTACTGGTCTGACCTATAAGCTTGTATTATGTGACATGGAAAAAAACAGGAGAAGCAATCTAGTGGATAAACGAGTAAGTGATGGTCGTCTCACAGTGGGACGTTTTCTTTACAATATAAAACGTAAAAAATGCATACTCAAATCACAATAATAATGATACAACTGGAACTTTCTCTAATTTCCATTAATTTCAAGGCCCGGTTCCTAGAGCGCTTATTAAATCCCATGAGCCATCAAATAAAAATGTATTCATCCCACATTCATAATACACAAATCTTATACATTTATACATGATCAGAGAAGAACCAACAAGCCTAGCCAAAAACTGCTATCTTCCTGAATTTTGATAGAATTATGTCCAAAAAGTAGCTAATGTGGCTTCACTTGATCAATTCGGATCAAATTTCGAGTACAGGAATATACAAACAAAAATTTAGGATTTGAATGGATTAAGAATCATGAGATATTGAATCTGCATGGTTCAATTGTTCATCAAATTCGATAAGTGACCTAGAAAACGAGCATATTCATTTTGAGTATATTCATTTTGAATTGAATTACAATTTTATAAAGGATTCTTGAGGACGTTCTCAACCAATGACGCTCTGAGAACTAATCAAACATTTCAAACTCCACCCTTGAATTGTGCAGATTCCATGTTATCGACCGCTAGGAAACCAATGCAAGCTGCTAAACATGTTTGTTGATAGATACTACCCTTGAAGTTCAGTCATTTGATGAGGTCACAAAAATTATAAGCATAACAATATCGATATTGTAATGGGCTTCCTGGGGGGTTACCTCTTGTAATGATCTCCACGTTGTTTGAGGTTCACCTCCGCCCGGGAGCAGGAAGGCCAATTCAAAGAAAGAGTGGAATGAGTCCGAAGTAATCGGTCTGGGAGGTAGTTATTCTCTCCTTTCAACTCGATTACACCGTCTTCATAGAACTCAAAGAAATATAAAGATAATATCCAATCACAAATGATGGAATGTGGTGTAACGTGGCGTTTGCGAATATATCAATAAGCTCAACACTTCCGGCTGACTCCCACAGCCAAGAATATAGTTCAGGGAGACCTTTGCTCGTCTTATAACTATACCTTGTGAGTTTGCCAAACACGGGATAAAATGAATAAGATGAATGCTATAAGTTGATAATAAACTGCAAATATAATGCGCACAAAAAATCCACACTTTATACAAAAAATCACAGTCTAATGTGTACAACACATTCAACACTGTGATGATAATTTGAAGAGTTACTATATTTAAAGTTTCTAGCAGGATATTTGATTGAACAAAGTCCAGATATTGAATTGGAGAGATTTGATAATATTTGAAAAATAAGTTAATTACTAGCCTTGAGCGTCTGAGACTCAGGGGGCTGGCGTGGAAAGCAAGGAATGAGATTACAATTAATACAAATTTCATGTATTGTCAGAGACTCTCAGTTTCAAATAATTCTTCGTTAGCGCTTTGTTATATTTTATCGATGCACTGCACTGTGCATTGGGCCCAATACAAAATGATGAAATGAAATTACTCACTCGATGGCTTCGGATGAAAATTGACTGGACCTCGGATATTATGGATCGCTCACGTTGTGGCACAGGCAGAGTGTTGGCGGCTAAATTCGGTGACGTCATAATTTTTTTCTATAATATTCCACTTCACTCCGTAATTAATCAAAAATATATATATAAGAGACGGTATTTGGTGCTGATTTACAATTATTTGAGACATTTACTTTAAACATTTAAAACAATTAAACGGGGAACATTCAACCATGGTTGTTTACCGCTAGTAGTATAGAAAGGACGACTCTGGGACACAAGTGTCCCAGAGTCGTCCTTCACCTCAAGGTCATCCAGGTCAACCACCCCCAACCTCAAGGTCATCCAGGTCATCCAACCCCAACCTCAAGGTCATCCAGGTCAACCACACCCACCTCAAGGTCATCTAGGTCAACCACACCTACCTCAAGGTCATCCAGGTCAACCGCACCCACCTCAAGGTCATCCAGGTCAACCACCCTAACTTCAAGGTCATCCAGGTCAACCACCCTAACCTCAAGGTCACCCAAAAAAAAAAAAAAATTAAAAAAAAAAAATTAAAAAAAATTAAAAAAAAAAAAAATAATAAAAAAAAAATTAAAAAAAATTAAAAAAAATTAAAAAAAAATAAATAAATAAATAGAAAAAAAAATAATAATAATAATAAATAAAAGAAAAATTAAAAAAAAATAAAAAAAAAATTAAAAAAAAAATTAAAAAAAAAAAATTAAAAAAAATTAAAAAAAAAATTAAAAAAAAATAAAAAAAAAATTAAAAAAAAAATTAAAAAAAAATAAAAAAAAAATTAAAAAAAAAAATTGAAAAAAAAGAAAAATTAAAAACACATAAAATCGGAAATAATGGGGAAAAAGGGAAAAAAGGGAGAAAAAAATTCCCTCCGGATCCTGAACTGGGGTATAAAAGTAGTTGTTCTGCAAGGAGTGGGACATTGTGTCTTGGGCAGTCGTGCCGTCAGTACGTGTGTGTGTGATTTTAGTATATTGGTTTTGGATCACTTTCATCTTTATCAACATCAAGAGTAAGTACCAGTGCATTTTATGGTTCTATATATTTATATTATATTCATGATTTAACAATTAAGTTCAAAAGAGTAGAATTTTGAAGTAGATGGTTTGAGACTGACAATTAAATTCTAAAATGACTTAAATTCAAAAATGACAAGTTTAATTATGAATTAGGTTCCAATACATAGAGTAAATGACATAGTCAAAAATGACTAGTGTAATTATGAATTAGGTTCCAATACATACAAGTTATGAGTTTAATTATGAATTAGGTTCTTCGAGTTGGTGGTTGTAATCCATTCTAACCTGAAAAACGTATAATTACAGAGTAGATCCTAGACCCCCATTCACATTCCCCCATACAGCTCCGGACCATCATCCCTAGAACATAAACACCATAGAATAAATGACATAGTCAAAAATGACTAGTGTAATTATGAATTAGGTTCCAATACATACAAGTTATGAGTTTAATTATGAATTAGGTTCTTTGAGTTGGTGGTTGTTATCCATTCTAACCTAAAAAACGTATAATTACAAAGTAGATCCTAGACCCCCATTCACATTCCCCCATATAGCTCCGGACCATCATCCCTAGAACATAAACACCATAGAGTAAATGAAATATGATAAGGATGGTACAGTATTGCCTAAAAGGACTAAAAGAAGAATGCCAGCTACTACTGTTGACAAGGAGGATTTGGTTCTGCATCAGGTATCATTACCAACAGGTAGCTTTGAATTTTCTACAATTACTGACTTGCTTGCACAAAGGCTGTCGGAAAATGATGTTGATTTCCAGGTGACTGTAGATCCATCAACCTTAAAGTGTATAGTTTTGAGCAGTGCTAAGCTGGATTTACGACCACAAGATTCAATAGGGAAACTGTTGGGTTTCACCAATACCCAGTTCATAGAGCCCAACACATCTACTAGAAGTGATAATACTGTACAAATCAGTCGGCCTAATGTGATACGCATCACCTGCAACATTGTGACTGGATCTTACTCTAATAGAATTACAGATCACGTGATCTATGAGTTTTACCCAAACGTTGATCCAGGGTATAAAATGGTGGTGACTGTGCAGAATGTAATCTATTTACCTATAGACATCAAACAGATTGGTAGCATTACACTGCAAGTAGTCGACGAGTACGGTCGTCTTATAAATAATAGAGGCGAGGAAATAAATATTGCTTTACATTTGAGACAACGCAAGTGAAATGGTGTTGTTATTTGAAAAGTGGAATCAAGGATTGGATATGGAGGCTGCAGTCCATCCTCCTCCTTCTTCTTCTCTCCATCATCATCATCATCCTCCTTCGCCTATAAAAGAAGATAAAAGGAAAGAAAGATTCATTCAGCATTCAACCTTGACAAGGTTAACATCTAGGAGCATCAAGTATTTGCAAGAACGAGGCTGTCAGATACGAGTAGAATAGGAAGATGAGAGTTTTGGATGTGACACAGAATGGACCGTCATCGGACAACAGTATCATTGGGTTTGAGTACCATTCTCATGCACCCTATACTGTAAGCTATAATGCCAATGACGAGATACGGATTCCAATTCAACAGCAAGATGTTTACACACTGCCATCGGAGAGCTATCTACATTTGGAGTATACTGTGATTGGAGCTGCCAACGCTGCTGTGGCCGGAACTCCATGTGTCTCTGGATTCTTCAGCAATGTGTTTTCAGAGATACGCTATGAAATCAATGGTGTGGAGGTGGATGGTATACGCAATCCTGGAGTTACCAGCCTAATGAAGAATGCTGTTACATTTGAACGCGATGAGTGGACCAAAATGGAAGGAGCTGGCTACAAGTTTAGTTCAACCACTGGATTCGCCGATTTTGCCGCCAATGGAGCTAACACTACAATCATGGATGTGCCTTTGAGATATCTGCTGGGCTTTGCTGAAGACTATAGACAGATTTTACTCAATGTGAAACAAGAGCTGGTGTTGAGGGTCAGCCCCAACTTTCACGACTGTGTGAATGTTGCTGCTACCAATGTAGCAATCACAAAGCTTTTGTGGAGAATGCCTTATGTGGAAGTGTCAGATGATGTGAAACTGCGTCTGCTACAGATTGTACAGAACAACACACCCATCAGTATACCATTTCGACATTGGGAGTTGTATACCTATCCAACGTTACCGCAGACAAGAAAGCATACATGGACTGTCAAGTCGACATCACAGCTTGAAAAGCCACGATACATTGTGGTTGGGCTACAGACTGCAAGACGAGGTGTAGCAGCATCTAACAGTTCTCGCTTTGACAAGTGTAATATGAAGGATGTTCGAGTGTTCTTAAACAACAAATACTACCCATATGAGAGCATTGATGGTGATGATAATCGCATCTACAACATGTATGCAGCTTTCAATGGAGTCTACAACCATGGTAATGCTCGTGCAAGCAACCCTCTGTTTGAAAAGGATGCCATTGGTGATGGAAAAATAATGCTGTTTGCTTTTGATTGCTCCCGCCAAAATGAGTCACTCAAAACTGGAAGTATCGATGTGAGGATTGAGTTTGAAGCATCTGAAAACATTCCAGGTAATACAACTGCCTACTGTATGATGATTCATGAGATGACTAAAGAGTATCGGCCAATGTCAGGCCTTGTACTATCAGTATAAAAAGATATATAGTCAGTGCACAGCGATAACTTGCTCAGTTGAGCTCGAGACAATGAATGAGCCAATCATGACAGGATACAGAGGACTCTTTATGGAGGAGGGGGAGCTGTCTTCGCATGAGGAGGAGGAGGATGTGATGGGTTGTGTTATTGGTGGGCGACCGCTGATGAAAGATGCCTCTACAAGTACAACTGGACTCAATGATGACGACTCCTACATTACAGCAGAAAGTGGTGTAGATGACTGGCCATCGAGTAGAGCAGAAAACATTTTTGGGCCACTACCACTATACCTGATGAACTTTCAAGGTTTTGAAGGTTTGGACAACAAGTTTATTGTGAAGGAGATGGCTATCCTGGAGCAGGATGATGAGCATCATGTGACTACTCATCACTACTTTTTCAAGCCTCCCTACTCCGAGTCTCTGCTCAAGACGAGCAGGCAAATCATCGCCAACAACTGTATACATCAAGCTAAACATGGACTCAGGTGGTCAGACTGTGGGACAGAACATCTTCCCTATTCAGCTTTGATGGAAATTGTGCGTGGAACAGTTGGAAGGTGGTTGGATCAGAACCAGCAGCGTCCAATTAAAATCTTTGTCCATGGATATAAGCAGATTACTCTACTGGATACGATTCTACAACTGAACAATGTGGAGTACCTGGACCTATCATCGCCATATTCCTTCCCTGCTATACCTGATTTGGAGTTGTTGATCAAGAAGATTGATGGCATATACTGCCCAGAACATCATCTACTCAATGTTATTGACATGGTGCGGAACAAGCTATCATCTCCAACGTTTGGAGATTGGTCAACCAACAACGTCAGCAACATTGATGAATTGTCAAATACACAACTATTTTGCTCATTGAAAATTGTTATTGCTCTACATGGATGGATTAATAAAACTTTGTTAGAAGATAGAACCTTTTGTCGCAATTTTTTCAATGCTGTTAATACTCATTTGCATTATCAATAAAAAGAAATATTGTAATCAACTCTATGCTCTATCATTTATCCTCCTCCTCACTCCTCTTTGAGTAAAGTGCACACTATGTGTTCACATAGAGCTATTGTATTACGTCATACAGACCTATTGAAACAGGAAATGGGTTACCCCACCACTCAGCAAGCAGAGTATAAAAGATGATGCTGACAACAAAATGCACTCAGTCTTACAATGTTGTCAGACAGTGAACGTGAACTTTATCTGTTTAATGCAGTGAGTGAGCTTGAAGCTGAACTGAATTATCACGGTATAATGACATTGAGTGACTTTTTCAAGGAGAGTGGACATTTAGAGTTTTGTACAGATCGTGAATCTCATAGTTGTGCATGCATACGACTCAGGCAGAAGCAGCAGGCTGTTGTTGATACAGTCAAGGATAGAAATGTTTTCTTTGTATGTGATGATCTTCACAACCCATTGAGAAATACTCATGTGACCTCCACTGATGTGAAATGTTTCCTGCTGAAAGTTTTCATGCAAACTATGAAGAGTATCGAGGATAATATCAACAAGAGGGCAATGCATCATTGCCCACCAGGACTTGCAATGAAATTCACTGTCATGTTTGATGATACTTGCATACTGCTAAAATCTTTCTTCAAGTTGGATAAGGGTAGAATGGCTGCTATTGTTAATCTTGAGAAGGTACCCAACTGGAGGGATAAGGATGTGAAGATTGTGTTGAGTGTTCTCAATCAGGACCAATACTACAAGTGTGATTTTATATGCGGACAACAATCTAAATGTCTACTGGGACTGGGTCAAAAGGAGATCAAATTTGCAGGATTTACAAAAATTGAGAGCACAGGACATGTGAAACGATTCAGGCTGGAGGATGGAACATCTGGTGATTCAGCTTTTGAGATTAGCATCTACAAGGCTGTACGTATACCTATGCCACTGCCATCTACTGGGGGATATGATGAAGTTGATGGACCATGCATTGTTCGTGAAAGGAATAAGCCATCAGTTGAGCGTTATGTCACCAACAATGATTATAGCCGAGGAGAAAGACTTCTTCAGCTGTATATTCTATTCAATACTGAAGATTAATTATATGTTTGCCAATAAATACTATGTGTAATGAGCCATTTGTTATTATTGATTATCCAACTTCCTCATATAGATAAGAAATTAGGTTGTTATGCTTTCAATGAAAATATCTATTGACATGTTGCAATAGGTTGACCAAGATGCAAAATATCAAAAGATATCCATTATGGTGTAATGGTATACAACCCTGTATACCTTATCAATTGGGACCCTACATCAATCTCTACCCCTGAAGGTTTGAACCCAGGACCTACAGCATGGAAAGCGGCGCCGCTAACCACTACACCATAATGGATATCTATTAACTAGCTTCAACTATATGCTATTTCAGTATTGACCTAGAGGAAACATCTATATTGATGTGCAAGATTCTGACCTACTATTATTATTATCTATGGGATGAGGTGTTGAACATTGAATTAATGAAACTCTCAATCAATGGTTAACACATAAAATGAGGTTTATTCCATACATGAGAGTTAGTTTTAGACAGTGGATCAGCCAATGAGGGTTTATTTCTTTATTATCATATTACAAATGGTAATACATTCGATATTAACTGATTGGTATGATGAGGGCTACTGCCAAATTGAAACCGTCTTGGCCTCAGCTGGTGGGATGATTGGTGGCGGTGGTGGGTTGACTGGCAGCAATAGTGGGGCAACTGGTGGCGATAGTGGGGCGACTGGTGGCGATAGTGGGACGACTGGTGACGATAGTGGGACGACTGGTGACGATAGTGGGGCGACTGGTGACGATAGTGGGACGACTGGCGGCGATAGTGGGACGACTGGTGGCGATGGTGGGACGACTGGTGGCGATAGTGGGACGACTGGTGGCGATAGTGGGACGACTGGTGGCGATAGTGAGTGGCTCAACACTCCACCTTGCACTCATGACAAAAATGCAATCACCGCAAGGACATGGTGATTCAGGGTCTGCTGGCGCCATTGCTGATTGAAGTACTGGATGTAGATGTTGTTGACAGCCCATGTTGACAGTAGGATGAGCACACCTCGACTGACTTTGTAATAACTGCTTCAAGGAAATCCAGCGATGTGAATGATGGGTGGAGACAGTTGCGCAGATCATATGCGCAGTGGATTTTGTGACACAGTTCCTTCCCCACTTCATGCTCTCCTGCAATTTTTAAGTACCAGTTGCTGACATCATTGTACATTGTTGCAAGGTCGTGGTTGAACTTGCTGGATGACATCAGACATTGCCTGATGTGGAAAATGTTGTATGTATCCAGTCCATGCTCCCTGGATGCTAGAAAGTCTTCACTCCTATACTTTGGATCCAGTGAATAGGCTCCAAGAGCCAGCATGAGGCAGAGCACGACTTGAATGTTGGCAGCATGCATGTTGAATGCAGAGTGATGAGAACTGGAACAATGCAAAACAATATTGTATTAGTATGGTATGCAGTATTCAACTCTATATATAAATCACTATCAACGGATGTGGGGGATGAAGGTGGTGAATCGGTATCTAGGATCGTGGGTCGGGGGATGGAGGTTCATAGGTGTTTATGTTCTAGGGATGATGGTCCGGAGCTGTATGGGGGAATGTGAATGGGGGTCTAGGATCTACTTTGTAATTATACGTTTTTTAGGTTAGGATGGATTACAACCACCAACTCGAAGAACCTAATTCATAATTAAACTCATAACTTGTATGTATTGGAACCTAATTCATAATTACACTAGTCATTTTTGACTATGTCATTTACTCTATGTATTGGAACCTAATTCATAATTAAACTTGTCATTTTCGAATTTAAGTCATTTTAGAATTTAATTGTCAGTCTCAAACCATCTACTTCAAAATTCTACTCTTTTGAACTTAATTGTTAAATCATGAATATAATATAAATATATATAGAACCATAAAATGCACTGGTACTTACTCTTGATGTTGATAAAGATGAAAGTGATCCAAAACCAATATACTAAAATCACACACACACGTACTGACGGCACGACTGCCCAAGACACAATGTCCCACTCCTTGCAGAACAACTCCTTTTATACCCCAGTTCAGGATCCGGAGGGAATTTTTTTCTCCCTTTTTTCCCTTTTTCCCCATTTATTTCCGATTTTATGTGTTTTTAATTTTTTTTTTTTTTAATTTTTTTTTCAATTTTTTTTTTTTTTTTTATTTTTTTTTATTTATTTTTTTTTTTTTTAATTTTTTTTCTTAATTTTTTTTTAATTTTTTTTTTTATTTTTTTTTATTTATTTTTTTTTTAATTTTTTTTTTTTTTTTTTCATTTCATTTATTTATTTTTTTTTTTTATTATTTTTTTTTTTTTTTATTTTTTTTTTTTTAATTTTTTTTTTTTAATTTTTTTTTGTAATTTTTTTTTTTAATTTGTTTTTCAATTTTTTTTTTAATTTTTTTTTCAATTTTTTTTTTTTTTGGGTGACCTTGAGGTTAGGGTGGTTGACCTGGATGACCTTGAGGTTAGGGTGGTTGACCTGGATGACCTTGAGGTAGGTGTGGTTGACCTAGATGACCTTGAGGTGGGTGTGGTTGACCTGGATGACCTTGAGGTGGGTGTGGTTGACCTGGATGACCTTGAGTTGGGTGTGGTTGACCTGGATGACCTTGAGGTAGGTGTGGTTGACCTAGATGACCTTGAGGTGGGTGTGGTTGACCTGGATGACCTTGAGGTTGGGGGTGGTTGACCTGGATGACCTTGAGGTTGGGGGTGGTTGACCTGGATGACCTTGAGGTGAAGGACGACTCTGGGACACTTGTGTCCCAGAGTCGTCCTTTCTATACTACTACCGCTAGATGATCATCTGGGAAGTGGTTATTCTTGAAAATACTTAAGTTCATACACCCTTGAATAAATAAATCCGGGCTTCTGATAGGTTGATTCAATTCAAAGTGGCTTTCGTCACAATGACGTTTGCAAATAAAGAAAGTAGTTCCCAGATGTAGTGATTCAAAATCAGCAATTTACATAAATTTGAAACCGGGATATTTTTTAATACAAACAAAAGTCGAACCTCTTATCACTAAAACATACCATATGAAGCTAGCTTCTCCCTTATCAGGCATCACATTCACGTGGTGATTACAAGAATCACTGACCTACGATAACATTGGCACAAGCCATGTGATACAGTGACTTCACATCACATCACAGTGATGTGAAGTGCGAGGAAATAAAAAATAATTACAAAAAATACATTTTAATTTTACGAAAGAAAATAAAATAGCAAGGGAGGCTAATTTGATAATAACGGTACAAAGATAAGCGCTTGACAGGTGATTGTCTGCTTATAACCACAATCCAACTACTATATACCGGTGAGTAAACACAACTTTAATTTATTTATTTTATTGCATGTTGTCTTTCAATATTTTCTAATTCAACATCTTCAAGATATTTCATAAATTCAAATATGAAAAATAAAGAACATTCTTCTCGTCTTATTGACAGGTACCTAAATAATTTATGAGGCTGTGATCCTTTGACATAATATTTTAAAAACATGTTGGCTAAATGAGGTTAGTTTTCTAATAATATTCCTATTCATAACAATAATTTTATATGGGAAAGAGTGCACAATAGATTCATTATTATATATAAATGACATACAAGATAAGATACATAGTGAAACATTATAAACATAAGGTGAGATAATAGCAGTAGTTATATTAGCTAGGTATTGTATTGGTTTACAACAGCTTCTCATGATAGAAATATTTCTATTTTCTATAATTTGATTTCCTACAATATATTTGTCAATTTTAGTTCCTTTAAAAGAAGGATATCGTGACAATATGAATTGAGTAAACCAATATTTGAAGTCGAATAATTTGAGTCCAGGGTCATTCAATCAACTGAAGGGTCATAGGTCAAGACTATTGTAATGAGTATCGTATCAGTCAATGTCGTGTAATCGTTTGGGAATCGTTTGAGCCGTGTAGGAAGCGAGGCGATAACAAAGTTTTGTAGACGTGACGGATTACACTCGTGTCTTCTGGGGCTGTCAATCACTCTCCAAGCCAGACACAGAAGCAAGCTATTGTCCAAATTCTCTACACATTCTCTTGCTGATATGCTACCGCACTAGACATCTGTCATTTACATAGACATGACAAATCCGTCTTTTTCAATTGAGTCCCTGTGTACTGTTGTACTATTATCGCTGCAAAGATAATCAATTGGAGATGATCATTCTCAATCTCTCACTTGAAAATGCGTTTATGGAAAGTTTATTCAGTGATGAAGGGATGGATGTGAGACTAATTTACTGATTGAAATGTGTAGGAGGAAGAGATTCGATCTCTTCGACAAAATATTATCACACTGTTAATTAGAAAAAATATCATCAAATTATTATATAATAATTATCATAATTTGTTGATTAAAATTTACCCATCTCATCCAAATATGAGCAATAAGTAACATTTATAGGAGGATTGAATCCTTCATATTTCGAAAATAATAATATGAACCTCCACAGTGAGAACAGCATTATCAAACATCCTATCAATTTTGAAAATAGAAATTGATCATTTGAGCAGTCATTACATTATAATATTCCTATATCAATTTTGTTAAGGATAGATTGAAGATCCCAAACAAAATACTGTATAATATCACTGTGCTTGACACATTTCCCAGTAGCCAAGAACATTCGACGACAATCTACTCATCTTAAAGTCTAGCCACTAACTTCGAAATTTATGAAAACAGAGAGAAGGTTAAGATCATGTCTGAAAATAATGGAGGAAAGTGGGAAGACCGAGGCTATCTTATGTTGTCCTTCTTATGCTGGGTCTCGCAGGGATTCTGTGGAGCTCCGAGCTGACTTTCCCGCTGTGAAAACATCAGAAATCAAAGTACTGTATTGGCTTTTCGAGCGAATGAAAACATTGAATCTATCGAATAATAGTGCAGCTTAGAGATACTGTCAGCCATGTGCTATTTTATGATCATTGCTACTTTCCGATCATTCATCAATATTGAAATCACTCATAAATAATAGTTGTGATACACAATAAAGATGCATAGCTCTCCACCTCTATACTGCAATCATTTCATCGGAGAATCATTTTTACTTGAGAGTCAGTAAAAAATCACACCGCCCCCAAATTAAAAAGGAAATGACTCAGTAACAAGAATTTCCTTCTTGAACAATAATTTCGAAAGAAGACAAAACACTCATCACAAAATGACAATAACTCTCCAGAAAATGAGATGGATCAATAAGTACGATTTATACCACTTCTTATTCTAGTAATCTTTCAAAATTATATTATTCACCAAAAATTTGTAACAGCTCAGCAAATAGCCACTTATAAGATCCAAATAGCAATCAATAGCTTCAGATTACTGTGTTTCAGGACATTAATTCACTTCCTATACGAAACATACTGACAGATTCCAATTCAATTCATGTATATTGATAAATTGTTTAAGAATCTCATTGTTCCAGAGAATGTTGATTGCATGCTATTTCCAGAGAAATCGCTTTAATAAAGCATAATGCCATTCTTTTTACTCTCACCGTTAAGTGATTGATTGAATTCATGGCAGTTTTTCAATCCATGAATTTTAATCAACAGCTTGATGATAAAACGTGAACTGTTTACACTAGAGTTATGTGAATATTGATTGATAATCCAATGCATCGGATATCCATTAAATATTTCAGCAAAATCTGAGAATTGTAATGGAAATTCAGAACGGTAAAATAATATAAATAATATGTCCCGTGCATTAGCATATAATTAATATTGTATTGACGTAACAAGGCCCAGAGGACAGAGCCGTTCCTTCAGAGCGGAGAGAAACAAACTGGAACGGAATTGTTTGCGGCCATTAATCAAACTTCGTTGTTTATTTGTGAAATATTTTATCTCATATAATCCACAATTTAACATTATAGATAAATATGTAAACTCGGTTTCATTATCGCTGGTGATTAATGACAATGGTCGTTGGCAGCTGCGATATGGGTGGTGATAAGAGATGGGCCAGGGGCAAGTGGTCAGGGTCGGACCCAGGTGAATTGGGGGCCAATTATGCCCCCGCCATGGAATGATTCATCAGACATCAACTGCGAACGAATAATCCAGACAGCAGCAAACTTTTTAATAATCTCTTGTCATAGCTAATTAGCTATCTGGCCTAAAATCCCGTGGAGGGTTGCAGGTAATAAATTGCTGCGTACAATGGGGATTTCGAATCGGGTCGCAAGCATATAAAAATTGCAAACGATTGCTTTGAATGCGTTCGCACTGGTTCTTGCGTTATTATCGCTTGTTCAGCCAGCTACGCTCTGCTCGTTCCTGTCAAGCCTTGGGCCATTTTTTTGTGACGAGTAAATACGCAAAAAATTGTCGGCTCGATATTTTGTACCCAAAGTGCTCTTTAACATACACCAGTGTGCTTTTGATTTCTATTTGTATCTTTGGAGTACAGATCATTTTTATTGTTTGGAAAAATAACGTGTTTGATCCAGATATGCATGATAACTCTAGCATATTTTCTGTTGATAGAATGTACTCTAGAAAAAATACAATCCATTTCAGGAATTGCTTTGATGTTTGGAAAGCTTCCGTACGGCTGATCAACTAAATGAATTGAAATATTCAAATTCTTTAACAAATTCCGAGAATATTCTGGGCAAAACAAAAAATTTTGATGATGAGAATTTTTGAAAATGTATTATACCTCTCACTAATAAAAGTAAAGATTTTGATTTATTTTATTACTACACTGTTGATGAAAGTGTATATGAATAATTATTATTAGAATATACCGGTACTCTGAATAGCAATAAAAATGTATTAAAACAGCTTTGACGTTGAAGGAGGGATTTTTTGCTCAATATTCGTTGATCTGTGTATTGTGGAGCTCTTCTTGGGGGAGTTACTATCGCCTCCAAGGACAGGTCGACACACGTATAATGAATCTTGCACTGAGTCACCAGTATTGAGGTTAGAAATTTTGAAGATGAGTGCGTGGACGCTAAGTGAACACCAGACTGATTGAGTCACTACAAGATTCGATACAATCGTCTGAATCGCGGGAGGCATAAACACTCGCTCACCCTTGATTCTTCTTATGACTGATTGTATGGTGATAGAATTTTCAGAGGTAGTGTAGCGGTTGCTAAACACTGAATACAGATATCTTAAAACTATTACCTGTGATGGAACAGCATACAAAATCATACAGGTCAAGCAAAAATCCCGATGTAGATAATTTACGGGACTGCGTCTCTAATAAGTTCCGAAGGATTAAAATAGGGTACTAAGGACCAGAGATCGTTCGGAATATATCTCGAGAACAGAGTCTTGTCGGGCGTTATGCTCTATTGTAGGAAATTATATGATCTCCAGCTGCATCTGCTAAACAGTCGACGAATTCGCTCCCAAGTTGAAGTTGGTAACAGATAAAAGCTGATATATGAGCAGGTAAGGACAGAGAATAGGTAATCTCGATCTGACCCCACACACTACATCCACTTAGATCTGTTCTAATATCCAGGTTGAACCAATTATTTCAATGATTGTACTTGATCGGTTCTTGATAATATAGAACGTGTCCGACACAATGATTGACAGGCTTAAGAAATAATCAAACTCAGAAGACGAATTGACAAAATGGAAATATAATATAATAAAATATATGATTTGACAGTGCAGATTTAGAGCTTGGATTACAGATTGAGAATAGTTTAACATTAATAAAATAATTAGAAGTTTGCTTGTACTCGCATGACACCATGCATTGATCCAACAGAGTTTATAATTGACAAATTAAACAGCTTTTGAAAAAATAGTGAAAACAAATTATAAAAGATTTTAAAAATTACTCGGGTTGTGGTTCTGGCAGCGGAGGATAGTTAATCAACTACAAGTTCTTATAAATTCTATATCAGATAAACTCTAGGATCTTAATAATTATAAGCGCTTGTCGGCATGGCCATTACTTTAATGAAGAAAATTTTTATATTTTCTGCACTGTATTTTCTTTCGAAGCGAAGATTGAGGCCCCAAAATATAAAACTCACGTGAATCCTCTTGGTGGTCGTGGTTCCTTTAGATCAAATTCTGTTTGATCGGCAGCTGGTCCAGGCTTTGGTTTTAGCACATGTGGAATTTTAATTAAATATTTCCTTCACCAATTAAATCAGGGAACAATTAAATTTGAATTTCTAGAATTATCGATCGATGAATAAATTTACGAAATAATAGATAAATTAGCCTAAAATATTGGCTCACAGATAAAAAATACAAAAATCGAACAAAATTTCACTAATAGGTCTTCGGTAACTTTCAACAAGGTCTTAGTGGTGAGGATTTTAAAAGGGAAGTGTCTTGCCTTCTTCTAAACCTTTGGCTAGAACCTTTTTCTGAGAACCTCTGTGTAATTAATTTGCATAAAAATTTGCCATTGGTAGAATGATTATCAGTGGCAAGCAGTAAAAAATAATTCCTTTGATTACAATAATAACTTAATTTGTATAATTTTTTAAATTGCTTAATTCTCTAGATGCAGTTCCCCTATACAGTGTACATGCACTAGCTTATGATAAGGCAGGTTTGCTGTCTGATAACAAATTAACATGTGATGTTTTCAAACGATCATCCCGTTTGTTGCTATTTCTATGACATATGATTGGCTTAGACTTGCCAAAGAGATTCATTCACCATGTGACTCAGTTGAATCAATAGTTTATAATTTAATATTTCTATACAATTCTTATTATATTCGAAACTGTTATAATTAATTTTTGCTGCTCTTATCAGTAATACAATATTCATGCTATGACCTAGTTCGTTAAAAACATTCGACATTATAATGTAATTTCGTGAATAATAAATAATTTTAACAATAATACATACATTCTATTTTTTTATTTGAAACTCTTTGTCCTTTGTTTTCAATTTTAGAAATAATATTATAGCTTGCATGAAATCCTGGCATGACATTTATAATATATTGAGTCAGTCAGCTGTGTCTGAGCTGCTACAAAACATCTGATCAATTGTAAACAAAAGTGTAACCTCCAAAAGTTCAATGAGCAATGCATGAATGATTTGTACCTAATTTGCAAAATAATTATAATTTTATTAAATAGTTCTTTGAAAAAATGTGTAGTAAGAAACGGTACTCTTATCTTATACTCAGCTGTTGATAAGGAAGCTTTATCGCTCGGGTGCTAACTATTCGTTTGGCAAACCTTTTATTTTGTAAGTGTAATTAAAATTTTTCCGAGTTAATTCTCTCCTTTCGTGAGATTTACTCAAAAGATTCATTACAGTATAAACTCCACATATAGGAGTTTCTGCTAAGTATCAATATATCCCGAATGTCCTCATGATGTCCGTTTTTAAATGAGGAGCGTCAATATTTTTCATGGATCATAAGGAGGAAACTTCTAATTCATTCTGTGTTATGAAGTTTACGTAAGATAGAAAGTACAATCAAATCGTTTTTCTATTGTTAATTGACCGAACGAAGTAAGGTCTAAGACTCAACATTTATACATTTAAACATTTAAACATTTAAACATTTAAACATTTAAACATTTAAACATTTAAACATTTAAACATTTAAACATTTAAACATTTAACATTAAACATTAAACATTTAAACATTAACATTTAAACATTTTAACATTCAAACATTTAAACATTTAAACATTTAAACATTTAACATTTAAACATTTAAACATTTAAACATTTAAACATTAAACATTTAAACTTTAAACATTTAAACATTTAAACATTTAAACATTTAAACATTTAAACATTTAAACATTTAAACATTTAAACATTTAAACATTTAAACATTTAAACATTTAAACATTTAAACATTTAAACATTTAAACATTTAAACATTAAACATTTAAACATTTAAACATTAAACATTTAACATTTAAACATTTAAACATTTAAACATTTAAACATTTAAACATTTAAACATTTAAACATTTAAACATTTAAACATTTAAACATTTAAACATTTAAACATTTAAACATTTAAACATTTAAACATTTAAACTTTAAACATTTAAACATTTAAAATTTAAACATTTAAACATTTAAACATTTAACATTTAAACATTTAAACATTTAAACATTAAACATTTAAACATTTAAACATTAAACATTTAAACATTTAAACATTTAAACATTTAAAAATTTAAACATTTAAACATTTAAACATTTAAACATTTAAACTGTGCCTAAGAAGATAATTTTGAATAAAATTTAGAATTTAGAAATAGGCCGGCACATCTAGAAAATACCTGAGTCTATACCTAATTCATGCAGGTGAACGGGCTAGAGTCAAGAAAACTTCAATTAATCTTGCCATGCCTGATTTAATAGGTTTATACTATAGAATAACACTACAATTTGAAATAATAGAAAAATACAAACAGTTTCAATAAACATTGGCAGCTAAAATCGAACAACAGAAACAACAATATCATGTTACTTTGTTGACATTCTTCATCTGATTCGGGGGGGGCATTACTATCCCCGTTTAGATAGCAATACGTCACAAAACCAAACAAGATCAGTCATAAAATAACCAATCAATTTCAACATGAAATTACTCAAGAAAGAAAAAACCCGTTGAACCCAAATTTCGTCGATAGTAACCCATATAACCCATTTCATAATAATTTTGAATCCCCACTTTTTATTGACATTCTCGAATGAACCTTTGTTTCACTACACTGCACTTTCGTTGGTTTGTACGTTGCTTTATCGTCGGGGTTACAGTACCTTGTTTTTGGCGGTGAGCTTTTACCGGTTGAATTTGGCTTGACGGCGACGTCCTCTTACGTCCCTAGACCTGTCGTCTGAACGGGTGTCTTGAAGCGGTTTTATATAAAGTTGCGGAACCAAAGGGGTGGTAGTACAAGAAGTTGGTTTGGGGACACACATGAACCGCTTAGCGGTTATTTGAAGAAACAATTATTCGTACATGATGAAGAAACACAATTAAACCTTTCAGGACATGGCACTACTAGTAAATTTAAACATTAATAAAAATAAAACTAGCTCCTACATTAACTACTGAAATAAACTTATAAACCTGCCCAAAAAGGGGAAACATAGTGACTACATCTTTACTCTCGTAGTGCTCCTAGCAAAGTGTCCTCCGGAACGTAATCTGGTCTGTCGGCTGGGGAATCCCCACTACTGTATTTAGAAACAGGTCTCCTATTGGGCGAATGGAATCAATTTGACCAATCGTCGCGTGGCTTCTACAGCCTTTGGACCAAATAGTAACTGCAAAATCGGTAGTTTGTTATAATTTCAATGCTTGCTGTTTTCCAACTTATCGCATTTTATGTCGCGACAAGAAGGCTAAGTTTTAGAGATAATTCCATAATCTACATTCCTCGACGACTCGGAGCCACAATTTTTAAATATCTATCATGGGAAACTCGAAGTCATGGCCGGTCATAATAGAGAGAGAAAATAATTTATTTCGCTAACTCACTTACAATAATGGCTCTAGTCTATTGCGTATTAAATTTACTATTAAAACTGGGAAAAGGCCTGAATTAAAGACAGTGCCCGGCACACTCCCCTTCCTTCCGGTGTGAAACACGCAAAAAGAAATCTAATCAGGATATGTTACCATAGAGGCATTCTGTATGATTTGATTAGTCGAATTTCTGGATTGATAGTAGGATCCAATTTGAAGCGGGCCCTCTTCAAAAGAAATCTCTTTAATCATTCCGAAATTCAGCAAAATGTATAACTAATTGAGATTTGGGCAAGAGTCTTTAAAACTGTGGCAAGAGTCAGGACAAAACAATATGGACGTGTCCACCTTTTAAGTAGGCACTAAAGACGGACCGAGTATAATAATCTTGAATACTTCAATCACTTTATTGAGTCCCTGGTTATTTTCTTGGCAAACTCTAACAAGGGAAAACGTTTAAAAGACATCATAGTTTTAATTGGTTCTATGTTACTCTGCTGTTGTAAAATATGAAGTACGTTTGATCATAATAGTAAAGGATGAAACTTTTTCACTCAGCTGAATGTATTGAAATCTAACTATCATTACTATAGAGTTGAGAGTGCAACATATTTTTAACAATATAAAGCAATTCAATAGGCAATACTATTCTACATAGACTACGATTCAAATATAACAATGATTGAAATTGCATTATTAGATCAACGCGAGAGCTATATGACACAAGCGCGATTTTGCATTCCACAATCATGAGAAAAACACTTTTCATTATAATATTACAGTAGGAAACCTCTACCACAGAACGCTAGTCAAAACAAAACTATGATATCGGGTGCCAGGCTATTATTTATCGTAAACTCAAAGTACGTGACATTTTCTCTAAACAATGGAAGAATAATTCTCAAGGCATGATTCAATAATATGAAAATTCAACTCGATCAACTAGCTTAGGACTGCTAATGCTCGACTTCTGATTATCAACATTATGGAATTTACCAATACATTAACACATTAATAGACTACTATTACACTATTACTGATTCCCAAGTTCACTGACATTTTCAACCTTACTGGAGCCTCACATAATTATTTCTCAACAATAAATTTCATATCCAACTAGTTTCAATTACTCTACTAGATCTCAAAATATCTCAACTTATTCACATGGAAAACTTGCTTCCAATTTTACTATTCATCATTAAAAAAAATTATCATTTCATTAAAGATTTTCCTATTTTTTTTTTATTTATTAATACCTTTGGACTACTTAACTCAAAAGGGTCCTACTACTGTTAATTACCTCAATTTAATTTTCCCAACAAAAATTCTATTTCCTTTTTGACACGAATTTTCCTACATATTTCTACTTTCATATCCCCAATTAAATTTTTAATCAACCTTTCAACTCTCAACTACAGAATAATTTAAACTCATGCTTAACTCAAGAGATTTTCCCTTTTCATTTCAAATTCAACTAGAAGAATTTCACTGTTAATTTTATTTTAATTTAACCCGTTCAGTACTGTTCCAATATTTATTTCTACTTTCACTGATAACCATTTTAACATTACCTAGGTACTCGAAAAGGTTTCTCTGTTATTTTATTTGTATACCTTAACTAATCACCTTAAATATTCGTTGTCTAAAACCTTCAACTTCCGTTACCATATACCAAATTTCTAAGCAACTTTAAACTCAATAGTACCCCTTTTTTTTACTAATTATTACTTGTGTTTTTGCGGCTGACTTTCCTACCAAACATTAACGAACCTTTTGACTGGGCTTCCCTAAACTGCATTACGCTGATTGTTTTCCTTACAATCACTACGAAGACTCACTAAATATTCTAGATTTCGGTTTACGTTATTCTACTGACGAGCCCCATAACTCTCGAATGAACCAGACCGTTTACTAGATACAAAAAAAATCTCAGCTCACACCATCTTCGGTGCCTTTCGCTAAAATTATACAATTCCACCGTACAAATTTGCAAGGTTAGTCACAGCTAAATTCCTTGATTTGTTACATGGACAACTTTCGGGCAGTGCTCCGTTCTCTCTGGACACGGACCTACACTCGCGCCGATTACCTAAATTCAACAACAACATACACAGGCAGGACATCCCCGTGTCCTCCTCTAAATCTTGAGTCTCAACTAAACAAAAAAAATTTCCCACAGCCTACAGGAAACGTCACCAACACAACGGATCTTTACACTATCACTACGCATGCCTACCGCAAAAATCACACCTAAAAAAAAATATTTCCAATAATAAAACTGATTCACCTTTTCGAGAATAAACATTACTAATAAAGGGACTTAACAACCTCATCTGAATCAACTTATTCTTATACCAATTCCCAAGGATTTGATTATCGTTTCAACTTTAATCTACAATATCTAATTATTTAGTTTAAACATCTCAAGGCCAAAACTACTCATCAACTTTTCAAAACTAAATATCAGCAATAACTAATAAAACAGTTTCCTATTTATTCTCTGATTACCTTCGATCTACCTAAACTTATCAAAAAAATTTCCTATTTTCCTCAAACATTTCCCCAAACATTCTCCCATAATAATTTCCGCATTTTCCTAATTTCATTGAGTTGACTTTTAAAATCTCAATATTCCCTTTCACTACTACTATAATGATATTCAACTACCAGACGTGAGACCAGAATACGTACGTTGACATTACAATAATTTCTATCATCATTCACGGAATTACAGAATACAAAAAAATTATTCAGTACTTAGAATCAGTTATTTTCACCTATGCTAGTTTCTTCTACTAATTTTTATTCTACCGTTAAACATTTAATTTGTCAATCAATTTCAATATAAAGTTTTAGAATACTTTCAACTTGAGCTTCAATGATACCTAACTTTATCTTTAAGCTCTTCAAAAGATTTTCATTTTAATGGTTTAACATAACTGAATAACTTTCTGTTTCATCTACAATTATTTAAACTTCAGAAAAATTGGAGTAGCAACTATAAATTATTCATTCAACTCCAAACCCAAAATATTGACAGTTAACACGCTCACAGAATGAATTATTAAGTATAGACTCAGAAAAATTGATCTAGTATTATTAGAGTAAGTTATGAAAAATTTAATTTTTTAGAAAATTTGAATTCCAGAGATTTAAATATCTCTAGACAGCAGAGTCGGCGCAGTTGTGTGCCTTTCGCTAAACATTCAGCAGCAGTGGCGCAGTTGTGTGCCTGTTCTTTTTTAAAGATGATAAAGAAGACAATTTTGAATAAAATTTAGAATTTAGAAATAGGCCGGCACATCTAGAAAATACCTGAGTCTATACCTAATTCATGCAGGTGAACGGGCTAGAGTCAAGAAAACTTCAATTAATCTTGCCATACCTGATTTAATAGGTTTATACTATAGAATAACACTACAATTTGAAATAATAGAAAAATACAAACAGTTTCAATAAACATTGGCAGCTAAAATCGAACAACAGAAACAACAATATCATGTTACTTTGTTGACATTCTTCATCTGATTCGGGGGGGCATTACTATCCCCGTTTAGATAGCAATACGTCACAAAACCAAACAAGATCAGTCATAAAATAACCAATCAATTTCAACATGAAATTACTCAAGAAAGAAAAAAACCCGTTGAACCCAAATTTCGTCGATAGTAACCCATATAACCCATTTCATAATAATTTTGAATCCCCACTTTTTATTGACATTCTCGAATGAACCTTTGTTTCACTACACTGCACTTTCGTTGGTTTGTACGTTGCTTTATCGTCGGGGTTACAGTACCTTGTTTTTGGCGGTGAGCTTTTACCGGTTGAATTTGGCTTGACGGCGACGTCCTCTTACGTCCCTAGACCTGTCGTCTGAACGGGTGTCTTGAAGCGGTTTTATATAAAGTTGCGGAACCAAAGGGGTGGTAGTACAAGAAGTTGGTTTGGGGACACACATGAACCGCTTAGCGGTTATTTGAAGAAACAATTATTCGTACATGATGAAGAAACACAATTAAACCTTTCAGGACATGGCACTACTAGTAAAATTTAGACATTAATAAACAATAAAACTAGCTCCTACATTAACTACTGAAATAAACTTATAAACCTGCCCAAAAAGGGGGAAACATAGTGACTACATCTTTACTCTCGTAGTGCTCCTAGCAAAGTGTCCTCCGAAACGTAATCTGGTCTGTCGGCTGGGGAATCCCCACTACTGTATTTAGAAACAGGTCTCCTATTGGGCGAATGGAATCAATTTGACCAATCGTCGCGTGGCTTCTACAGCCTTTGGACCAAATAGTAACTGCAAAATCGGTAGTTTGTTATAATTTCAATGCTTGCTGTTTTCCAACTTATCGCATTTTATGTCGCGACAAGAAGGCTAAGTTTTAGAGATAATTCCATAATCTACATTCCTCGACGACTCGGAGCCACAATTTTTAAATATCTATCATGGGAAACTCGAAGTCATGGCCGGTCATAATAGAGAGAGAAAATAATTTATTTCGCTAACTCACTTACAATAATGGCTCTAGTCTATTGCGTATTAAATTTACTATTAAAACTGGGAAAAGGCCTGAATTAAAGACAGTGCCCGGCACAAAACATTTAAACATTTTAAACATTAAGAGAAATGCCAAATCGTCCACTTGAATCTTAGACCTCACTTCGCTCGGTCAATAATCTATAAGGATTGAGTTATTAACATTTTGTCAATAACTTTGGTCTAATCGCAGCTTTAAGGTCTTTGGTTTCAATATTTTGTTTTGCAGTCATAGTATTATTATATGTGCCCATTAGTATCGATATTCTCTCCTCCCAAAACCTAATTTAATGGGTGATTAAAAATAAACAAATAAACTAAATAATGCTGTAGAAATTTAAAAAAATTTTATTGTAAAAATTAATTTTCATCAGATAGAAAGATTATCACGGAACTGGATGAATTATATCATATACAAATTCAAACATGAACTGAGTTTGTTAACATTTAAAACAAGTGACATCAGGTTGTGCCTTTCGCTAAACATTCAGCAGCAGTGGCGCAGTTGTGTGCCAAAGAAGATAATTTTGAATAAAATTTAGAATTTAGAAATAGGCCGACACATCTAGAAAATACCTGAGTCTATACCTAATTCATGCAGGTGAACGGGCTAGAGTCAAGAAAACTTCAATTAATCTTGCCATGCCTGATTTAATAGGTTTATACTATAGAATAACACTACAATTTGAAATAATTGAAAAATACAAACAGCTTCAATAAACATTGGCAACTAAAAGCGAACAACAGAAACAACAATTTCATGTTACTTTGTTGACATTCTTCATCTGATTCGGGGGCGCATTACTATCCCCGTTTAGATAGCAATACGTCACAAAACCAAACAAGATCAGTCATAAAATAACCAATTAATTTCAACATGAAATTACTCAAGAAAGAAAAAACCCGTTGAACCCAAATTTCGTCGATAGTAACCCATATAACCCATTTCATAATAATTTTGAATCCCCACTTTTGATTGACATTCTCGAATGAACCTTTGTTTCACTACACTGCACTTTCGTTGGTCTGTACGTTGCTTTATCGTCGGGGTTACAGTACCTTGTTTTTGGCGGTGAGCTTTTACCGGTTGAATTTGGCTTGACGGCGACGTCCTCTTACGTCCCTAGACCTGTCGTCTGAACGGGTGTCTTGAAGCGGTGTTACATAAAGTTGCGGAACCAAAGGGGATGTGGTACAAGAAGTTGGTTTGGGGACACACATGAACCGCTGTAAATAAATGTATTACAGCATTAATTTCTAACTCTTCCTACAATTCATCAAAAGCTAAAACAGGAGTTATCTATTGATTACAATTAATTAAATTCTCTCATTCTATTTGAATCCTCATTTTATATAGATTTTTATCTTTAAACTACTGATTCTTTTTATCAGAATTAATGGATCTTTCTTCACAAATAATTCAAATTGAAATGATGCTAACTTATATGATATTTTTCGTTTGGTTTGCGAAATCAAATATAATTTTTCATATAGTAGCTCGGCTAGTATTGTTGGAAACTTGTGCGCCAGCCAACATTTATTTTATTTATTATTTATGAACTATAGGACGCAATCCAAGTGTAAATAACGGGCATTCGCCCAAAACTGCTCAGAACCTTAATTAAAAATGAACATTCCAGAGTTTATGATTTGATTTACCTACAAATACAAGTCCAAAAACTAGTATCAACTGAAATTATGAATTTATCACCTAATAAAACAAGACACTTTATAACACAATAAAAAAAAAAAAATTGAAAATTTCACTTTAAGGAAAGATAATGTTTGCCTTATAAGATTCATCTTGTGGATAGTTTTTACCTTTAATTAAATAAAATTAGTAGACACATAGAAAATAATTTAAATTGTATTAAAATTTGAACATTCATTAATATTAATTTCCTGGAGAAGAAAAACTTTCTTCTTCATCTATTAAGATTTCTATCATAAAAAATTTACTAAATCATTCAAAAGCCTTAATGACATAAGAAAACAGAGTCTGAAAAATATAAATTAAAAAATGTCATAAACTCAATATGAACAATCTTAAAAGTTTCATTCCAATTTAAAGGCTATCTTCCTGACTTTCAGCAATACTCTACGATAATATATCTCCAGAAACAATAACTCAAATGTAACGTAACTGAAAACTTTCTATACTTCTGTAGAAAAAAATTTATAAGTATCTTCCATCACTAATAAAATCAAAAGGATTATTCTCAATCAATATTATTAACTTGAAAAATAACAGGCTTAATTAATTCAATACTCTTATGGAAGTTTCAATCAATTAAATTCCCTAAATTATATTTTAACCTTATTTTACGTACCTTAGCGGTTATTTGAAGAAACAATTATTCGTACATGATGAAGAAACACAATTAAACCTTTCAGGACATGGCACTACTAGTAAATTTAAACATTAATAAAAAATAAAACTAGCTCCTACATTAACTACTGAAATAAACTTATAAACCTGCCCAAAAAGGGGGAAACATAGTGACTACATCTTTACTCTCGTAGTGCTCCTAGCAAAGTGTCCTCCGGAACGTAATCTGGTCTCTCGACTGGGGAATCCCCACTACTGTATTTAGAAACAGGTCTCCTATTGGGCGAATGGAATCAATTTGACCAATCGTCGCGTGGCTTCTACAGCCTTTGGACCAAATAGTAACTGCAAAATCGGTAGTTTGTTATAATTTCAATGCTTGCTGTTTTCCAACTTATCGCACTTTATGTCGCGACAAGAAGGCTAAGTTTTAGAGATAATTCCATAATCTACATTCCTCGACGACTCGGAGCCACAATTTTTAAATATCTATCATGGGAAACTCGAAGTCATGGCCGTTCATAATAGAGAGAGAAAATAATTTATTTCGCTAACTCACTTACAATAATGGCTCTAGTCTATTGCGTATTAAATTTACTATTATAACTTGGGAAAAGGCCTGAATTAAAGAGAGTGCCCGGCACACTCCCCTTCCTTCCGGTGTGAAACACGCAAAAAGAAATCTAATCAGGATATGTTACCATAGAGGCATTCTGTATGATTTGGAGAGTCGAATTTCTGGATTGATAGTAGGATCCAATTTGAAGCGGGCCCTCTTCAAAAGAAATCTCTTTAATCATTCCGAAATTCAGCAAAATGTATAACTAATTGAGATTTGTGGCAAGAGTCTTTAAAACTGTGGCAAGAGTCAGGACAAAACAATATGGACGTGTCCACCTTTTAAGTAGGTACTAAAGACGGACCGAGTATAATAATCTTGAATACTTCAATCACTTTATTGAGTCCCTGGTTATTTTCTTGGCAAACTCTAACAAGGGAAAACGTTTAAAAGACATCATAGTTTTAATTGGTTCTATGTTACTCTGCTGTTGTAAAATATGAAGTACGTTTGATCATAATAGTAAAGGATGAAACTTTTTCACTCAGCTGAATGTATTGAAATCTAACTATCATTACTATAGAGTTGAGAGTGCAATATATTTTTAACAATATAAAGCAATTCAGTAGGCAATACTATTCTACATCGACTACGATTCAAAGATAATAATGGTTGAAACTGCAACGCTAGCGAGCCATCGGAGAGCAATGACACACGCTTGATGTACATTCCGTAGCTATGAAAATTTTCTATCCATTATTGTATTCCAGCAGGAAATCTCTATCACTGAATTGTATTAAATGAACTAAAACGGAAGCAGTTAAACTGAATACACCTATGATAAGATTATAATTGTATTAATCATGGAAGGTAAACTAATAAAGAATAGGGATATCAACAAAATAATATGAAATATAAAGCGAATAGAATATAAAATATGAGGCCTTAGACATTATTCTTATTATTTTATGAATGGAATATATTTTATCTATATGTACTAACTCCTAACTATGTGAATGTATAATTCTTAACTATGAATGGATGAGTATTAAGCTATTGAAAATGGGTATAGTATAGAATATTATGATAAATCGTCTTATGCTAAATAACTTATTATTATTATTATTATTATTAGAGAGATCATTTTCATACATTGTATTATGACTGTTGATGACTTCAAAAATTGATCATCACCCGATTTACCAAACAATCAATTATCTACTACCGTGGGAAAACTGTACAATCATTTACCACGAGTATGCAGCCGATCAATGAAATAAAATTAAACCTAATTCACCTACCTAAATATATTTAATATTACGAAGTTAATAACATAATTTAATGACTAATCTAGTTGCGCAAGTTATTTACATTCCGGAATTTCTTCTATATACATTATATTGTCACGTAACAAAATCTTTGACCAATAAACCCTTCATGAACCCGTAATGAATCCTTCTAACAAATACGGTAAATATCTTTATCATAACTCTTTTTCTCCTTTCTCCTTCTCATTCATTAGGAATCATCTCGTTGAGTGTATAGGGACAAGGCTACAGAGTGGCGCCATACTCACAAAAACCTATCCAATTATAACTCACGACAAAAAATCTTGCCTTCAATAGACTGATCTGTATCCTGGTCGGATCTTTTTTCAACATAACTCAAGTAGTCATCTTTCAAATTGCTGTTTATGGTGGTTTCAACCGTTGAACATTTTTATTTGAGAGACATGAGCTTTTTGTACAAAATTTTGGGTGGCGGGGTCGTGTAACGATACGGTAACCGGAGAAAACCAGTCCTTAATAACGAACGGTCCCTTCCACCTGTAACTGAGTTTGCTAGAAATCTTATTAACGGCGCTGGATTGTACATGTGCTTGTAATAATACCAAATCACCCGTTTTGAAAGGTACATCGACACGACGCCGATCATATCTCTCCTTCACTCTCGTATGTGCTCGAAGTAGATTATTTCGAGCCTTCCTCCAAATCTGAACTGTTCCCGAATTTAGTCGTTCGGGGAAAATCTCATCCAACTTCCATGCATTAAGCAATGGGTGATTGGGACTATACCTAAACATAAGTGAAAAAGGGGTACACCCTGTGCTATCATGTGAAGCCAGGTTGAAGGCCAATGGCAGCCAGCTTAGGCAGTCATGCCATCTGGTTTGCGATTCTGCGTGAAAAGCAATCAGAGCGCTTTTCAAGTTTCGGTTCACGCGTTCAGCTACATTGGGGCAGGGGTAATAAGGGGGCGTTGTGATATGTTGGATTCCTAATTGGAAACAAAAATTTCTAAACAACGTCGAAGTGAAGATGGTCGCATTATCTGTCACCAGTCTTCTAGGCACAGAAAAATTAACAAAGATTGATTTCAGTGCTCTAATTACGGCTGCAGTATTTCCTTTTCTAAGTGGTATTAACCAACAAAACTTAGTAAACGAATCAACGCAAGATAGAATCTGAGTATATCCCTCAGTAGTTTTGACTAACGGGCCTACTAAATCACAATAGAAACGAGCTAATGGTTCATTGTCAACTCTAGAAGCAAGAAAACCATAATTTTGTTTAGTGGAAGGTTTACTACGTCCACAAATATCACATGACTTTACAAGTTGGGCAATATCCTTTCTAAGTCCGGGCCAATAAAAATGTTCTAGAATCTTATGTGTGGTCTTTGCAAGGCCCAAGTGTCCACCAATGGAGGTCTCATGATAATACTTGAATACAAGGGGGATGAGAATTCTAGGAACTACTATCTTCAGCTGATCGCTAGTCCTAACTTCAGTAACTAGAACACCTTTCCGTAAACTGTACGGGAATTGTTCTTCATTCTTATCAATTTTTTCGAGAATATCTTTACAAAAAGGGTCATTGTCTTGATGCACTCTAATATCGGTGAAGACTAGAGGGAAATCAGACAACTTCAACGAATTCACCATACTAAACAAAGGTTCGATTTCAAATTTTGAACTTTCTGGAGTTTCTTCGGTACTAATTTCATCCTGATACATTCTTGAAAGGCAATCGGCCACTACATTTAATCGCCCGGGTATGTGGGTGACTTCGAATTGGTAGGTTAACAATTTCAAAATCCATCTGCCAATTCTTCCCGTATTTTTGGGGTTATTGAGCATCCAAGTTAGAGCAGAATTATCAGTCAATAATTTAAATTTGGAATGTTGAAGGTACAATCTAAATTTTTCCATCCCGTAAATCGCCGCTAGACATTCAAGCTCGTAGGTTGAATATTTGCACTCCTGTTGACTCAGTTTCTTTGAGGCATAAGCAATAGGGTGAAAAATACCGTCAAATTCCTGAGAAAGTACAGCAGATATGGCCGTTGAAGAGGCATCCGTTTGGAGAACAAATTGCTTAGAGAAATCGGCCGTCTTCAAAATAGGAGGACAAGATATGGCCTTTTTCAACCCTTGAAAGGCTTGCTCATGAGTTTCATCCCAAATAAATTTACAATTTTTTTTTCGAAGATCATTGAGCGGTGCGGCGATCTCAGCGTATCTAGGGATAAATTTATGAAAGTAGCCCACCATCCCGATGAAACGAGCGATAGCTTTTTGATTTTTGGGAGTAGGAAATTCACGAATATTCTTGGTGCGAGAAGGATCAATAGAAATACCATCTTGGTTGATCAGGTGACCCAAAAACGAAATCTGTTTTTTTGCAAATAGAGCCTTTTCCGGATTGACGGTGAAACCAGCTTCACGTAAGCGGAGCAGTACGGCCTCAATATGTGCCAGGTGTGAATCAAAATCTTTAGAGTAGATAACTATATCGTCCAAATAATGAAAAACAAACTTATATTTCACATCTCCAAACAGTCGGTCTAATACCGAAGAAAGTGCTTGTGCACCGGTAGCCAGCCCGAACGGAATACGCTTGAATTGATAAGTATTTCGCATAGTACAAAACGTAGTTAAGTGTCTACTTTCTTTAGCAAGGGGGATTTGATAATACGCTTGATTCAAATCCAGTACTGAGAAGTATTTAGCACCATTGAAAAAGTGGAAGCAATTTTCGATGTTTGGTAATGGGACTGAATCTAACGACACCTTTTTGTTTAAGAAACGATAATCAACGAAAGTCGCCATGAATCACTATTCAAATTGTCTTTACTGGATTTACTTACTAGGAAACAGGGGGATGAATAATTTGAGATCCCTGGCTCAATAACACCCTCAGCTAACATCTTCTTAATTTTTTCTTCAACAATTTCCATCTTCATTGGATTTAATTGATATGGGGGTCTTCTTACGGGTTCGGTGGAAGTTAACCGAATCTTGTATTCTGTAAGATTAGTTTTGCCTAATTTTTTGGATAACACATCTTTAAATTCATTAAGAACTCCTTCCAACTGGGATTGTTCAAGATGCGATAAGTTATCAGCAACTTCTGTCACGGCGATAGAGTTTACAGGTTCAGAGCACTTTGCTTTCCAATCTTCTTCGAATTTGAATTTGTAATTGGGTTTGAAACCAAAGAAATATCTTCTATTGAACAAGTCAAGTATTAATTTGGAATAACTTATGAAATCACAACCTAAAATCATTGGAAAAGGTACATCATTGGTAATGAAGAATTTGAAATACCAGCTGAAATTTTCTACCTTGATTTTTAGTATTACCGACTCATGAAGCAATAGCTGCGTGTTGTTGGCAGTTGTACAACTAATGTTTTCTTTCTGAGTAATGAGATTTGGAATTTTCGACACTAGGTTATCATAAACCTTTCTTGAAATAATCGAGCGTATGGCTCCAGAATCAATTAAAGCAACAGACCGTATTTTAGGAGACCCTAAATAACAGGAAATAAAAGGAATTACATTATTGCACAAACCTCTAATCTTTCCGTGGGAAGGGTGTCTTTTTTTTCTTGACCTACTAACCCTTTTCTTAGTGCTTTTCTTAACACCATGTCGTCTAGCCCGTTGGATATAACACTGAGGCGAATAGGTGGAATTTTTGTCAGACTGGTTAACTATCATGGAAGCGGTACGTTTTTCTTTTGTTTGTCCTAGTCATATTTTCCGGTTTCTACAATCGCGCGAATAATGACCGATCTTATTACAAGTATAACATTTCACCTCATTGTCACGCTTAGTAAAGGAAACTTGTGTTTGACCTTGGGCATTATTGTTATTTCGAAAACGTGAGTTGTTGGGATTAGAATGACAGAATCTAGCAATATGACCAACTTTCTTACAATAGTAACACCTTTGTTCAAGTTGTCCATTACTCCTACTAGGCGGGTTAGGACCTGACCTATAATCATCGTTCCTAGGCCGTTCAACTCGGTTTCTTTCTTCATCGGCGAAACTCAAGTTTTGAGCTTGTATGCTCATATCAATCAATTCTTTATATGTCTGAGGACGACTATGGAAGATAAGTCTGGATCTTTCGGCAGGATTAAGTCCCGAACAAATGGTATTCACAATTTCACATTCGATTAAATTTAAACGTAATAATTTCGCGGCCTCTTTAATTGATACTATGTAGGCGGACAACGGTTCGCCTGTTCTCTGGAGTCGGTAGAATTCCTCCCTTTCAATGACGGCCAATAATCTTTGCGGCACAAAATATTTTAGAACCTCAGCATGAAACTGATCAAATGTATAATTAGAATTAATAGCAAAATTTATGCGATCGGCTAGAGGTCCTAGAGAGAAAGGTTGAAGGATCTGGAACAATTGTACATCTGGCAAATCGAACTGAGTTGAAATTTTTAATGACAGAGCGATGAATTTCAACAATTTGTCCACGACTAAACCATCAGTGTGTGGCAAATCACACAATAAATGTTCGATCGGGTTAGGGAGACGATTATAAATCGTATTGAACACCGGTGTATAACCTGATTGAGGTACACTTTGAGGTAGCGCCCTAGTAGACGTGATATTACTGACTGATTGCCTAATCGGAACAAATTGACGGGGGCATTCAATGCGTATACTGTTAGGGTTCAGTCCCAAGCATGAATCAAAAGTTTGAGTTTCTTTCGGTGCGATAACCAATGCAGGTGGAATGTGCTCTGTGTCGCCGTGTTCATTAGAAACTGGTGGTGGGGCGGGGACCTCTACTTTTCCTACATCTACTTTATCTACACCACTTGTCCCCGGGAAATCAAAAAGCGATGGACTTAAGACAGGGGTGGTGAATACTACCGGAGCTGGGGACGGGGCGCGACTTTTGACCTCCTTTTGTACTTGCAACATAACGGGGTAAGCCGCCTCCAGGGTTGCAAGGCGTTTCTGGATTTCGTTAATCAGTTCGGAATCAGACCTCTCCTGAGCATAATGAGACAGGTGAATAATTCTATTCAATACGTGTAAGAATTGGTTCACTATTCGATTGAACGATTCTTTCTTTTCAGCATCGGAACCAGTTTTCAGTTGAGGTAACCACTCATCAATTTTAGCAGTAATTTCATTGATACTCTTTAATTCGAGTCGGGACCTGTCTTCATCATACACCGCGCGATGGATTCTACCACTACCCTCACCGCGTATTTGACGGTATTGTTGTCTCAAATTAGCGACATCACAATCAACATTACTAGACCAACCGAATGAATTGAGTTCGAAAAGTAATTCCCCTTTTAGCAGATAGTTTGGATTGATACTACGCGAATACAAAAGACCAAGATCGAAATTTTTTTCTATGTCCTCTTTGACATCCCAAAAATTAACCTTAACCGGGCTGATGGCCGGGGAACGCGGGCTGGAAGCCATAGTGTTACGATTTCAATCCCTTCGCACAAACTTACAAAAGATTAACCTTATCACAAATTTAGCATTAATTTGGAATCAGTTTCACGTTTTCTAATTTCTCCAACTAATAAATTATTATTCAGGTTTTAAACTAAAATCTCTCAATATTCACTTTCCCTTCTACTATACTATGATGATACTCAAGTACCCGATGCGTGAGACCAGAATACGTACGTTGACATTACAATAATTTCTATCATCATTCACGGAATTACAGAATACAAAAATTTTATTCAGCACTTAGAATCAGTTTTTTTCACATATGCTAGTTTCTTCTACTCATTTTTATTCTAACGTTAAACCTTTAATATCAATGATCAATTTCAATATGAAGTTTCAGAATACTTTCAACTTAAGCATCAATGATACTTGACTTTATCTTTAAGCACTTCAAAAGATTATCATTTTAATGGTTTAACATAACTGAATAACTTTCCTGTTTCATCTACAATTATTTAAACTTCAGAAAAATTGGAGTAGCAACTATAAATTATTCATTCAACTCCAAACCCAAAATATTGACAGTTAACACGTTCACAGAATGAATTATTAAGTATAGACTCAGAAAAATTGATCTAGTATTATTAGAGTAAGTTATGAAAATTTAATTTTTTAGAAAATTTGAATTCCAGAGATTTAAATATCTCTAGACAGCAGAGTCGGCGCAGTTGTGTGCCTTTCGCTAAACATTCAGCAGCAGTGGCGCAGTTGTGTGCCAAAGAAGATAATTTTGAATAAAATTTAGAATTTAGAAATAGGCCGACACATCTAGAAAATACCTGAGTCTATACCTAATTCATGCAGGTGAACGGGCTAGAGTCAAGAAAACTTCAATTAATCTTGCCATGCCTGATTTAATAGGTTTATACTATAGAATAACACTACAATTTGAAATAATTAAAAAAAATACAAACAGCTTCAATAAACATTGGCAACTAAAATCGAACAACAGAAACAACAATATCATGTTACTTTGTTGACATTCTTCATCTGATTCGGGGGCGCATTACTATCCCCGTTTAGATAGCAATACGTCACAAAACCAAACAAGATCAGTCATAAAATAACCAATTAATTTCAACATGAAATTACTCAAGAAAGAAAAAACCCGTTGAACCCAAATTTCGTCGATAGTAACCCATATAACCCATTTCATAATAATTTTGAATCCCCACTTTTGATTGACATCCTCGAATGAACCTTTGTTTCACTACACTGCACTTTCGTTGGTCTGTACGTTGCTTTATCGTCGGGGTTACAGTACCTTGTTTTTGGCGGTGATCTTTTACCGGTTGAATTTGGCTTGACGGCGACGTCCTCTTACGTCCCTAGACCTGTCGTCTGAACGGGTGTCTTGAAGCGGTGTTACATAAAGTTGCGGAACCAAAGGGGTGGTACATGAAGTTGGTTTGGGGACACACATGAACCGCTGTAAATAAATGTATTACAGCATTAATTTCTAACTCTTCCTACAATTCATCAAAAGCTAAAACAGGAGTTATCTATTGATTACAATTAATTAATTCTCTCATTCTATTTGAATCCTCATTTTATATAGATTTTTATCTTTAAACTACTGATTCTTTTTATCAGAATTAATGGATCTTTCTTCACAAATAATTCAAATTGAAATTATGCTAACTTATATGATATTTTTCGTTTGGTTTGCGAAATCAAATATAATTTTTCATATAGTAGCTCGGCTAGTATTGTTGGAAACTTGTGCGCCAGCCAACATTTATTTTATTTATTATTTATGAACTATAGGACGCAATCCAAGTGTAAATAACGGGCATTCGCCCAAAACTGCTCAGAACCTTAATTAAAAATGAACATACCAGAGTTTATGATTTGATTTACCTACAAATCCAAGTCCAAAAACTAGTATCAACTGAAATTATGAATTTATCACCTAATAAAACAAGACACTTTATAACACAATAAAAGAAAAAAATATTGAAAATTTCACTTTAAGGAAAGATAATGTTTGCCTTATAAGATTCATCTGTGGATAGTTTTTACCTTTAATTAAATAAAATTAGTAGACACATAGAAAATAATTTAAATTGTATTAAAATTTGAACATTCATTAATATTAATTTCCTGGAGAAGAAAAACTTTCTTCTTCATCTATTAAGATTTCTATCATAAAAAATATACTAAATCATTCAAAAGCCTTAATGACATAAGAAAACAGAGTCTGAAAAATATAAATTAAAAAATGTCATAAACTCAATATGAACATAATCTTAAAAGTTTCATTCCAATTTAAAGGCTATCTTCCTGACTTTCAGCAATACTCTACGATAATATATCTCCAGAAACAATAACTCAAATATGTAACGTAACTGAAAACTTTCTATACTTCTGTAGAAAAAAATTTATTATTTATCTTCCATCACTAATAAAATCAAAAGGATTATTCTCAATCAATATTATTAACTTGAAAAATAACAGGCTTAATTAATTCAATACTCTTATGGAAGTTTCAATCAATTAAATTCCCTAAATTATATTTTAACCTTATTTTACGTACCTTAGCGGTTATTTGAAGAAACAATTATTCGTACATGATGAAGAAACACAATTAAACCTTTCAGGACATGGCACTACTAGTAAATTTAAACATTAATAAAAAATAAAACTAGCTCCTACATTAACTACTGAAATAAACTTATAAACCTGCCCAAAAAGGGGGAAACATAGTGACTACATCTTTACTCTCGTAGTGCTCCTAGCAAAGTGTCCTCCGGAACGTAATCTGGTCTCTCGACTGGGGAATCCCCACTACTGTATTTAGAAACAGGTCTCCTATTGGGCGAATGGAATCAATTCGACCAATCGTCGCGTGGCTTCTAGAGCCTTTGGACAAAATAGTAACTGCAAAATCGGTAGTTTGTTATAATTTCAATGCTTGCTGTTTTCCAACTTATCGCACTTTATGTCGCGACAAGAAGGCTAAGTTTTAGAGATAATTCCATAATCTACATTCCTCGACGACTCGGAGCCACAATTTTTAAATATCTATCATGGGAAACTCGAAGTCATGGCCGTTCATAATAGAGAGAGAAAATAATTTATTTCGCTAACTCACTTACAATAATGGCTCTAGTCTATTGCGTATTAAATTTACTATTATAAGAGGAAACATTCAGGCCTACTACAGCAAAGAGTTAGTTCTAACATTCCATGTTTTTGATAACATTCAGGTTCGTGCATGACTCATTAGCCAACCGAGGCGGATGATAATGTGTTGTGGATTCATTCTTCAGTCTTGTTCATGATGAGAGCTAAGAGGATTAAGCAACGTAATTACCAAACATGCGTTATTAGCAGTGGTATGATTAATGGTACAGCTCAATATTCTGTTTCATTAACACCTCCCCAGCCAGCTCCAACATTCAATGCTTTCATCCCTCCAGGACACTGGAACTCACGATGAGGGAAACTGTGAATTCTCGAGATAAGGAAAAACTGGGGAAGAAAATAAGTGAGGAAACAGAGCGTGGCGCTGTCAAAAGTGTCTACTTGGAGTTGTACATTTGTAATGGTTCATGCTCAAAGAAGCCTTCGATGAAAAAACTAGACATCACTTCTTCAGGACTAATGAAAATTGCAACTGACTTCCATGACTAATTGGGAACTAGAATATCACGCCAAGATGGGAAGTTGATAACAAGTAGAATCAGACTAGAAAGATATTCTCCCCTTTATGTTATTGAAGTAAAACATTAAGAGAGAAAAGCTTCAACTACTCTTGGTAAATCAAACCTTTTCTCATTTGTGGAATATGATCGATCATCTTTATGCTTGCTCTGGGTGAATTTTTCGAACGATATTATTAATATTGTTCCTTTCACCGCTGCTGATTTTCAACAGAAATTGTTACATGAGAACAGTAGAAAATGTAACATGTTGGTATTCTACATTTCAACATATAAACCTCAAACCTCCATATTACACTTCCAAAACATCAAGTTAGTCAGATTTTCTTCTCAAATTGAAACTGTTCGGAGAAATTTAACTTAACTTTGATTTGATAATCATGCTTCTCTTTATTCGCCAGCATCGATAACGATTACATCTGCCATTTTTAGAAGCTTGAACAGTTGAATATGCTGTATTTACTACTGTACATCCCTAGAACTATCAGCTATTCCTAATTCAAGTTCCACGTATTTGAAACTAACGTAATAAGCATGATTACAGTTGAAACTGGGCAAGTTCAAGTTGAATATTAATTTATTGTTATAATTGGATTGGGGAACTAGATAATGGCTAATGGAAACATGACTTTTTTCCAATGTGAAGGTTTGTTCTTAAAATACGATTTCTCTTGTGACTCATTAGCTCGAATTCAGAAATACTACAAATAATCATTCAAAAGTAGGTATTGATATTATTTAACTTCTTAATCTTCAACTGTTTTAGTTTGAAGTTTTTACTTTTTGATCTTTTCAAAACACAACCTTTTCTGTTGAGTTTCTTTTCATTTCTGTAGAATGTAAAGTATAGCATTTGAAAAAAATAATTGGAATGCAGACTACTAATTCAACATATACATACTACCGTATGTCTTTTACTTTAATATATGAAAGAAGGTATGCATGTTGAGTAAACATGAGCTGTAATGCAACATGACAACTCACATTGCAATTCCGCTGAGAAAAACACAAATTTGGATAAGATGTTCAAGAAAAAAGGAATGAAGAAAGAAGCGCAGGTAATTTAGACAAACTCAACAGGAGACGTGACTCACATAATTTACGTTAAAGAGTACAGTTTGCCAATTTAGCTACCCCTGCTAACAGTATTACTTCTATGCTCACATTCTTCTCCAAGATATACCCAATATACACTGCAGCCTGACTTGGCTCCATTACACCTTGATCATTTTTTATCCATCAACAAACTAGCTTCATCCAGACACAAAATGGGCTCAAGCTATAGAACCTGAACGTGTGTCCTGCATTCTACTAGTACAGTAATTACACTGTTTCGAATTGAGAAATTTATTTTCATATAAGTGTGAAATTGATGATTCTCTGGTTACAAGAACCATTTTCAAATTCATCCCCGTTTCAAGATGACAGCCCTTTATTTGGGAATTTTACCCTAAATTCAAGTCAACTTTCTCAGCGCTCCAGGGTGGTCTTATTTCATAAATCACATGTTCAAAATTTTAAAAACTTTAGAATTCGATCATTTTTTACAACTCCTTCATTTGAAGTTTCAGATTTTTTATCTCTTCAACCGTGCATCGTAGCTCAAGAGTGTATAGAACTTCTATTTCTCAGCGTCCTCCACCAATCCTATTGCATATATCATCCTACTCTAAATCCAATTTGTATGTGTGTTTGTGTGTGAATAGGCGAGTGAGTTAGTAGTGATGTTAGCGAGTGTAGCGAGTTCTACTGTTCTCCGAACTACTAGTAATGAATTGGAGAAGAATCTGTAAATAGAACAGCAACACCGGTAAACAAATAAACAAGAGAATCGGTAAGTGGATCAACGCTGGTGATTAAATCCTCAAATTGTATAATATTCAATGAAATTCATCGGTCTTCTCATGTATAAGGTTGATTGGGCTCCAATACAATCGAAGGCGTAAAGGAGGGGCTAGATTAGGGGATAAGCGTTGAATTACATGCTGGAAGAACAAAAACGATCATCCGGCTCGAAATAATAGGAGCTGATTCGGCAGCAGAAATGAACCATTAATTCCTAATCGAGGGCGAAACTCCGCAGATAGAAACTATAATTGGAAATATTGATTCAATGGAAATTATATTTGGTGGCGGGAATCCACGAGGAAAGTGGCTCTTTTTCCTGAGAGGAGTCTCAGGGGTGGGATTTTCTTACTTCTCTCCAAGGAGCAGCTGCTGGATCTTATTCAACGATATACTTTTAAAGAATCCTTCAGTTCTTTGAGGAAGCTATCGATAGGAACGGAAGCGTTTAGGTGATTTTTCATTCTGTCATCTTCGTGGCAACGCCGAGATGAGTTGCAGCACTCTCCATTATTTCTCCACACAAACTGTACGGTATGTAACGCTCGTTGACAACAGATGTAATTCGATTCAACACAATCGTGAATCTCATCCCTCAGCACAAGCATTACTTTTCCACTAGCTTGGAGATACCTGGTTGATTGTGATTTTGTCGATTTCATGGATATCATGATAATATTATGTTCATCACTAGTTTATTTTTCTGACCATTTTTTTGTTTAAAAGAATTTTACATTATAATAGGGACATTAAGTTGAAAATTACTGAAATTAAATACAATAATATTATTTGGTTTAATATGAAGGTCCAAACAATCTGAAAAAATTGAAATTCTCAGTTCTCTTCTTGTAGTGGAATCTATAAATTTTCATACATCTATTAGCTTCAGCTATTGCTCAATAATTTTAGTGTTATTACTTCCAATATTGATAGTATACAATAAAAACTCTAGGATAAAATAATATAAATTGAACTTATACACAAAAACAGCCGTTCATACACATGGATCTATACATTGAACTATGAATAAGCCACTCATCCTTTAGACCTTATCCTTATTATCAACAGTCAAGTTCATTTATTTCCCAAGCTGATTTGAAGAAGGATGCGACTCCAATATGATATTCTATCCAGCAGTGAGAGTTTCATTTCTTTGTTGTATTCCTATTCTCAGATTCAGAAGACGGAAAATCTTTATTAGAATAACTATTATTAGTTGTCAATAATAATAATTTCTCTTGCTCACAGAAGCAAATTGAAACGTTGTGAATTTGAGAATTATTAATCTGATTAGTCTTTTTTGGCCAGAATAGCGCTTTTTCCACCGCTGAATTTAGTTTGTTTGGAAACTGCTCATTATGACCCCATTACCACTTGACACCAGTGAGTATAGAATGTTACATTATATTATGTTACTTACTGTTTGACACATCATCTCACCTAATACTGAGCATTAATTGCCTTAACGAATTTAATACCCCTTCTTCCATGGTCTAGTGACCGTATTTCAAAAATTATTTATAATAATTCATGACTGCTCTGGCTGAAATTGATCACTTGATTAACTTATGAGAGAGTTGAAACAGTGAAGTCTGAAGAAAAATACGCGATAAGAGCTTATTTAAACTATTACAAAGTAATTTATTCGTTTTGCTGAATGAAGCCGTCCCTCCCATTAAAAAGAGTGCGTGCCCTTTCAGCGTGGAAAGCCCTTAGAGGGCAAATTATCGTGTCCAGCCATAGTAATAAATCCACGATATTATAAAATATCACCTTGTTCTACTGATTACAGCTTGTAGCCTGGATAATGTTGCATTTCAGATAAGTTTCACATTAACCTGAATATTATTGTGAGCATGGAATAGATAGTATCCGTATAAGATTTTTTGTTCTGTAACAAGTCTTTGTCTCAAATCTGGTAGTTTGGGTAGTCTAGAGTTCAAAACGTATTGCGCTGGGGAGTTCAGAACGTATTTCTAACTTTTCCCTTTCATCATTTATGAACATATCTATTTTACCATAACAGTGGCTTCAATAAAAATTGTCATTGATGCTTATTGAATTACAATTACATAAAAGCATGAGAAGTCAGAAAAAATATGTTGATGATATCTTGAAGTATGAATCTGATGGAAGCGAGAGGATTTTTGAGCATTAGTTAAATTGTTGACATCGTCGCCTTGCCGGCACCGTCCTTCAAATCGCACAAGGCTTCACCTTGAATGTGCAAAGCCAGAAATTCCTATCATAATGTGAAGCTCATGAGTTATGAAATCCATGATTTCACATAATCAGAAGTTGACTACTATTATTATATTACCTCATGATCTTATCAAATTGATAGATTTGAATAAGGGAGGGGCAAAGACTAAAGATCCTCCCCCCTTTCGGGATACTTAAGGGACGTAAAAACTATGATTCACTTGAATTTATTCTATGTTGATGATGATAATGATATTTATTTGTAGGTTATTATGTGGTTATGCTCTATTGCTTTTCGGTGGCAACGGCGTGGAAACGTTGTTTGTGGCTAGAACCTCAACAAACAGCTGTGGGCCTACGGCTTTAGATTATTGAGTCCAATTTCAATTCGGCAACTTGTAGGAGTGAGCAAAAATTCTGACTACGTAACAACAGATGGAGCCTGCCTTTATTATCAGAAAGAATAACAAACAACATAATAAACTAACAACAAAGTGACAGCGTCAACGACGTTACCATTGTTATTCATGATGATGGTAATAATAATGTTAATTGTCTGTTATAATTAATAATACAGGTTATGTTAGTTCAATTGATCCGAACCTGATATTATTGCATAATGCACAAAGTAGTCTGTCTACTAACGTTGCATAACGCATACTGTACTATCAAATCTGAGTTTATGATACGGATTATGGGAAGGATATACAGGTACTTCGAGGATAATTATTGATCAAGCTTAAAAAGTATATCATATCCATTCCTGATTGATTTCGACAATATTAAAATCAAGATGATTGAGTTCATCACATTCAATTCAATTCAATTTATTCAATACACACAAAAATACAATGAGAAAATGCAATATACAACAAAACAATAACAGTAACAATGATATTAACACATTAAAAGACAATATTGCTAAAATGATGTGTGCTCAAAGAAAGAAGGAGAAAATACATTGCCAACTATGTAATAGGCAGGTAAGGTATAACTGAAAGGGAAGGGTGTGTGATAGGGACGTGAAAGGAGGTAGTTAGATAGGCAGGGCTGAGGGAAGGGGTGATATAACGTGAAATAACAATACAGATAAAGGTTACAATAATTCAAAGATTGAAAAAAATAATTGCTTTTTATCCAATTGATGATTTCCTGCTTCATTTTCATTGTAATTATAACATTGTTGAGATGATGATCCGGAATTTTATTGATTATTATAGTACTAAGTGTTATTATAGATAAATAAGTGGCCGTCTAATTGTTTCAATATTAGTATTATACATCAAATGCTTATTTGAAGTAGGTCTCAAGCTGTTTTGATCAAATTTAAACCTCAAAATAATTGTCATTGATAAGCTCTATCAACTGCCACGATACCCATATATGTGAAAATTTCAGGAGCTCCATCCCATCTATGCAAAGTTTGATTTTAGATTCCCAATTATTATGCTTCAGATACAATTTGAACAAAAATTACAAGTGGAAAAGATTTAGCATGAAAATATCTACAATCTATGTTCAGTAAAATTTTCACCTAGAATTGAAAATAAGCTCGAAATTAGAGAAAATATGATTATTCAATTGCAAACTGTTAGCAGCTGTTTATTCTATTAAATCATCCACTATGAAGAGATAGCAGACCTTGTGTGTCTCCAGCGTTATTGGCCTGTCACCAGCTGGCTGAGATCTTTGAATAGTTGACTTGAGATGCGCGTGAACACTAGCGTTAGTTCATCAATTTTCATAACGTCAAGGAAAGTTGTGTGCGCCACACCAGATTTTTTATTAAATATTTAATTACATTTTCAACATATAACTGTCTAACTGTAAAAACATTGAATTCATCAAATATAAGGTCAGTCGGGAAAAATCTGGATTTATTTATAATAGATTCAATTATTGATTTCTGCATTTTGTTCTTCCAAATGGGAATTATAACACCCTCCCCCCGCCATACTACTACTCCGTATTGCATTATCGACTGTACTTTAGCAAAATAAAGCATTCTAAGATGAGTTGGATTCAGAATTTTTCTAACTGCATAAAATATGTAAGAGAGGTATTTCATCCTTCTGCAAATGAATTTAATATGAAAATCCCATTTCAGGTTCTCATCTATATAGATACCTAGATATTTACAATTTTTAACTTTGCTAATGATAGGACTAGTGCAGGATTTGGGGTCAAGGTTGCAATTTGAATGGAGTTTCAAGTTTAATTCTCTATCTGGCTGTCCTAATTTATTGAAAGAAAAGGTAATATGGTTGGTTTTTTGTATGTTTGAGCTCAAAGTATTTCTATCTAGCCACTTTTCTATGCTCAATCAGTTTTGCTCTGCAATTTCATGAACCTCAGCCCACGTTCTTCCTGAGAAAATAGCTGCTGTATCATCAGCGAAAGATATTATAGTTGAGTTTTCAAGCTTTCAATTATGAAAAGTAATGGCGATAAAACAGTGCCCTGAGGGAGGCCATAAGGGGTGAGTTAGGTGGTATTAGTTTCACTATTTACAGATAACAGATAGGGATCGGGTTCTATCAGACAAGTGACTCTTAATAAGGTCAAGGAAGACTCCCCTAAACCCATATATTTGGAGTTTATCAAAAAGCGAATCATGAGGGATGGTATCAAAAGCTTTTTTATATCTAATAGAACAGCAATGGTTTTTAGATTAGAATTAAGGCTCTGGGAGACGGTATTAGTAAATGTAATTAAAGCATCTTCGGTGTATGTCCGGAAATAGGGTGTATTTCGCCCTGCAGATATCCTCAAGTTCAAGAATGTGTCAAAAAAGGCAAAATAAAAATTCACATAACAGTTTTAAGACCAATAGTGACATATGGGGCCGAAGCTTGGACATTGACTAGAAGAGAAAAAGATCTGCTACAGAGATGGGAAAGAAAGATTTTAAGAAGAACTTTTGGAGCAATCAAGGGAAATGAAATATGGAGAATAAGAACAAACGAGGAACTAGGATGATTGCTCGAGGGGACCAGTATTCTATCTGTTGTGAAAAGTATGAGGCTGATGTACACAGGATGCCGGAAGGGAGGGTTCCAAAAATGGTGCTGGAAGGCAAACCCGGAGGAAGAAGACTTCAAGGAAGACCAAGAAAAAACGGTGGGTTGACGATGTGGAGGAGGATTTTCGAAGACTGGGTGTAAGAAGATGGAGAAGAACAACAGAATGTCGAGAGGGGTGAAAGGATGTGGTTGTGAAGGCTAAGGCTCTACATGGGCTGTAGTGCCAATAATGATGATGATCTTCGGTATTTTTACATATTTGAAAGCCATACTGTTTCTTATATTTATCATATTATGCTTGTTCAAGAACATCACAAGTTTTTTCTCAATGATTTTATCAAATTTTTGCTAAATTACTGATAAGACTAATACATTAAGACTTATACATTGTATTAATGGTGTTATAATTATTGAATTTCAACTGTTCCGTTATATTTCACACTATAGTTTTCGCTTGTTTATCGTCTATACGTCTATACCTTACTATGAACTGGAAAGAAGTAATTATTATTACCCAATACTACTTAAAAATACAAGCTCTATACGTCTATACCTTACTATGAACTGGAAAGAAGTAATTATTATTACCCAATACTACTTAAAAATACAAGCTTCTTTAGTCCATATAGGAGTCGGACTTGTACCCCACTAATTGAAATAATAGTAATGATAATGTTTGTGTTTGATGATGAATGCTTGTTAGAGTGTTGTGTGTGCATGTGTTGCTCGCTGGTTGTGTTGTGCTGGCCTTCGTCTCGCTGCTGCCGCGGTCTCGTCGCGACCGGTCGCCGTGGTTCCTGACCAGCCCGCCTCCCCGGGCCAGCATGCTCCGTCCGTTCGGTCTGCCCTCTGTCAAGCTCTCTCACACTCCAACGGCTTGTTAAAGGTTGCCCACATCAATGCCCAATCGCTACCGTGTCATATTGATGAGGTTAGGACAATATTTGATAGTAGCTTGTTGGATCTTGTCCTGGTATCAGAAACTTGGCTGAAACCACATATAAGTGATAAATGTGTCGAATTGACAGGTTACTCTCTGTTTAGAAATGACCGTCTCCATAAGGGAGGAGGTGGTGTGGCAGTCTATGTCAGGTCTCATCTTCCAGTTACCATTCTACATGTGTCTGATAGCATGCTTGCTAATCAGACTGAGTTTATGTTCTTGAATGTTACTGTAAGAGGGGTTCACTTGCTTGTATGTGTTTGTTATAAGGCTCCTGACATTGGTTCTATTAGAGAATTTGAAAAATCTTTATTAGACCTGATGACTGGTTTCAAGCATGTTATTGTCATGGGTGATTTTAATACCAATCTACTTGATTTATCTTCTGTGAATAGATCTAATTTTGTTTCTATGTTCAATTGCTGTAATATGTCTATTTTACCTATGCAGGCAACGCATCACACGGCGACTGCTGAGACCTGGCTGGATGTGGCTGCTGTTGGTGATGCAAGTTTAGTTGCTCACCATGGACAACTATCTGTCCCTGGAATTTCTAAACATGATTTAATATTTTGTGCCTACCGACTGCATCCTCCAAAACCCAAACAGGAGTTCATCACCTACAGGAATTACAGATATCTTGATATGAATTCTCTTCTGTTGGATGCTGCCTCAATCCCATGGTATGAAGTTGTCCTAACTGCCAACGTGGATGAAATGATTGAAAAATTGAATACTTTTTTGTTGGTCCTATATGACACACATGCTCCTTTAGTTGCCAGGAGAGTTAACAAGAAACCTGCTCCTTGGTTTGGTCCAGAGATTCGTGAGATGCAGAAAGTGAGAGACTCTGTCTTCCGTAGAGCCAAACGTTCTAAATCAGCAGCTGATTGGGCAGAATACAAACGCCTGAGAAATAAAACTCAGCAGGAGATCAGGAATGCCAAGGTGAGGTTCTATTACCAGTCACTCTCACAACGGCAGCCTACTAGAACTCTTTGGTCAAAGTTGAAAAATCTTGGTATTGGTAAGTCACAAATTAAACATAATATTCCTTTCATCTTAGATGATATCAATAGACATTTCACCAATGTGCCTGTTGATCTGACTGGTGCTCATGACTACCTTAATGCTCTCTCGGCTACTCCTCGTGCTGCTCCTGATCAGCGGTTCTCTTTTGCTCCTGTCACAAAAACTGATGTATTCAGAGTGGTTACAGGGATGTCAAGCAATGCCGTGGGAGTTGATTGTGTTCCAATTAAATTTCTAAAAGATACCCTACCTTTTACCCTGTCTGTTCTCACCATAATTTTTAATGAATCTTTGGCTTCTTCAACTTTTCCAATGATTTGGAAGTCAGCTTTGGTTTCTCCTCTCCCTAAATGTCCTTCCATAAAATCATTTTCTGACTTGAGGCCAATCAGCATTCTCCCTGCTCTGTCCAAGTGCCTAGAAAAGCTTGTCCATCAACAGTTCTCTGCTTTCCTTCAAAGTTTCCAGCTACTTTCCATTTATCAATCTGGATTCCGCTCAAGACATAGTACCACAACCGCATTGCTGAAAGTTACAGAGGATATAAGGTCTGCTATGGATAGAGGGCAGGCCACTATACTCACACTATTTGATTTTTCAAAAGCTTTTGATTGCGTTTACCATCCCCTACTCCTTCTGAAATTGAAAAATCTTGGCTTTGAAGAGATTTGTGTCAAATGGGTCGAATCCTATCTATCTAATCGCCGGCAGTGTATCAGAGCCAATAATGAGATATCATCATGGAGAGATGTTACCCGCGGAGTCCCTCAAGGTTCAGTACTTGGGCCTCTGCTGTTCTCTATTTACATTGATGACATCACCAAGTGTATAAAAAACAGTAGGTGTCATCTCTACGCTGACGATTTGCAAATCTATAGGCATTTTGCTGTTGCTGACTCTGATGCATGTGTGGAGCTGATGAACGCTGACATTGATGCTATAAGTAGCTGGACATATAATCATGGCTTGAAATTGAATGAGGGGAAAACAAAATAGCATCATTGTTGGTCACAGCCGTTTGCAGACAAGACTCTAGGTGCAAAATGTTCCAAAGCTGACATTGAATGGTGTTGAGCTGGAATACCAGGACAGGGTTAAAAATCTAGGTCTAATTATAAATAAAACTCTGTCATGGATTGACCAGGTGGAACTTGTCTGCAAAAGAATATTCTACTGCATTTACAGTTTGAAAAGGTTTGCCCTATTTCTACCACAGAATATAAAAATCATGCTGGTCAAAACTCTCGTTATGCCTCATTTTAATTATTGTGACACTGTAATAAATGACATGACTGTGGAGCTCTCAGACAGATTGCAGCGTGCTCAAAACTATTGCATAAGATTCATTTTTTAATTTAAGGCGATTTGATCATGTTTCAATTTTCTATAATGAGCTATCACTTTTAAAATTAACTGAACTCCGTACCTTGCACATCCTAACACTCCTTCATTCCATAATTAAAACGAAATCTCCTTCCTATCTGTCTGAGAGCTTCATGTTTCTGTCTGAGGTCAGTGTGCGAGCAACTCGTCGTGGGGACTCACTGCTGTCTTTTCCTATATACAGGACAGCAACTTTCGAAAAGTCGTTTACCATCACGGCATGCAGACATTGGAACAATCTCCCCGATGAGATTAGGAGTATTGAAGGACGTGCTCGCTTCGGGGGTGGAGGTCAGGCGGCTGTTATTGGCGGGTCTGCGGGGGTAGTGCGATGGTGGCTAGTTGCGATGCAATTTGTGGGCTGTGTGAATGTTGTATGAATGATTTTTGCTGAATTTTCTTTGTATCAAAGTTCTTCCTATATTATTTACTTAAATTTATTTATTATTATTTTTTAGTTATTTTGTAATATATTGATTTACTTAATTTACTTTTGCACCAGACTAAAATGGTTGATTTTTTATTTACAATTTTATGCATTATTCTCAGTTTCATATTGTTATAGTTCTTTTGTATTATTTCTTATTGTAATGTATTATTATTTGCCTGTAAGGTTGAGTGGTAGAAAGGACTTTCTAGTCCTAACTCCGCCTAATAAAGAGTATTTTCATTTTCATTTTCATTTTCATTTTCACTAATTGGTCTATAGTTACTCGGGTCTGAGGGATCACCTTGTTTGAAAAGCGGTTTTATTTTAGTTTTTTCAAAATGTTTAGGAAAGTAGCCTTGTTAAAAACATTTATTGAAAATAATAGTTAATGGTTTAGAGATTATGTGGGCTATTTTTTTAAAGATTGAATTACTAATATTATCAATTCCTTTCTGAATGAATTTTTTATTTATCATTCCGTGCTTCTCAACGGATTTTGACAAATTTCTATCTGCTTATTTAAATCATCATTATCCTTTACAAGACAATTAGATAAAGTATCGTCGTCGTATACCATCGTATTATTGAGAGTTTGAAATACTTGTTTTCCATACATCTCATTATGAAGTCCTAGTATCAGTAGCCTATAGGACTGTGACTAGGATTTTTACATTTCAATCGAATGACCATTGCTTGACCAATGATCATGTTTTGACATGACCATGTTTATGTAGCTTGATAAGTATTACGAGCTCTTTTAGAGAGATGAAATACGCCTGTTTATAATGTAAATGTTTTTCGATTGAAGAATATGGATACAAGATTGCTGTTGATGTGGAGTGAAAGCTGAAGGCGATGTCTTATTGACGTAAGCTTTCCCAAACACCAACTGAAGTAATTTATTTTCCTACCGGAGGAAAATTCATCGATTTTGAAGCAGCAAAGGAGAAAGAACTTTGCTCTTGATTATTTTTACTTTCCTTGCCCTGTAAGGTCCTTACAATATAAGGATCCGACACGAACAATTTCGATCAAATGCAATTCAAGATGGCGGCTAAAATGGAAAAAATGTTGTCAAAAACAGGAGTTTTCGCGATTTTCTCGAAAACGGCTCCAACGATTTTGATTAAATTTATACCTAAAATAGTCATTGGTAAGCTCTATCAACAGCCACAAGTCCCTTATCTGTAAAAATTTCAGGAGCTCCGCCCCATCTATGCAATGTTTGATTTCAGATCCCCAATTATCAGGCTTCAGATACAATTTAAACAAAAAATTCTAGTGGAACAGATTGAGCATGGAAATCTCTACAACTGATGTTCAAATAACTTTTTCACCTAAAATTGAAAATAATCTCAAAATTCGAGAAAATGTGATTATTCAATTGCAAACTGTTGACAACTGTTGACTCTATTAAATGATTCACTACGAATAGATAGAAGAACTCGTGTGTCTCCAGCGTTATTGTCCTGTCACCGCAGCTGGCTCAGATCTTTGTTTATAAGTAGACTTTAGATACGCGTGAACACTAGCGTCAGGTGATCAATTTTCATAATGGCAAGGAAAGTTGTGTGAGTGAGCCACACCAGATTTTTTGGTTAGTAACTGAGTTGTAGTTCTAAAGGAATTCCAGCAATCATCAGAAGTGCTTTTTCGAACGTTCGAGTAAACTTAGTCAACTGAGTAGCATTATTATCAAGATGTAGATGATGACATCAATTGATTTCCTAATAATTATCTTGTAATTCTCACTTTATATTTTACTGACTCGCCAATTTCAAATCTTATACTCCATCAATTGAATCTATAAACCCCCTCACATTCTCTCAGTACCTATATATTTCATAGAGTCTAAATGTAAGTCGAAGAAGAAGAAAATCAAATACCATCCAGTATTGATATTCTATTTAATAAATATTTATAATCAAATCGACTGCGACTCCGATTACGAGTGAACTCATACGAACGCATCTCATTAATTTTCCAATGAACCTAGTGAGAGAGCTTATTGACTCCTGAAGTTTTGAGACTATTGGTTTCAACTATATCAACGGAGATTTCACAAAGAATTATATATCACCATCCTCTACAATTATGAGTGAGTGAATCAAATCAAGTAAATGAGTAATGAGTGGATCTTTCATTAGAATACTATCACTTTCACTAATAGATAAATTCTCATCCATGCAGTTCTGACCCAATATCTGCATCAATTCCTCAAACTAGAGAATTAGATTATGAATGTGAACTGGATAGCAGAATATTGGTACTGGATGGAATAGAATTTTATGACCACATCAGCAATAACAACCTGTGAAGTGATACGGTGTCCTGCCAGCAAATCAAGTCACGGGATTGGGGATGTGGCATAACGTAATTTTAATATCATGACGAGGATGCAGAATAATGTTTCGTGTTTTGTCGGAGTGACGTTTTGTCAGGGCATTGCCACTGCGATGAATGACGTCGATAGAATGAAGCGCATCGTCAGGCGCAACAGAGCCTGAGCAGAGCAATTGAAGTGGCGCTCCGATTTAATTGGAACTATTGCTACCGCTCGAAGCTGTCCGTTTTGACAGAGTAAAACAAGAAAAATAGGTGGCCGAATCGCTTCCGAGTCGTTCAATATTCATACAGCAGCGGAAACCACTCAAATTTCCTCCTAATCGCTTCTCACTGAACCAAACTTGATTGGTTTTGTTTATCATGACAATAACTCCATCAATATTTGCACCGGAAGAGTGTATTAGAAAGGATTTTCATGGTTTGAGTATAGGAAAAGACTTTTCAGAATAGATATTCCTGGAAGTTCAATTTCTATGTGCAATACCAGAGTCCTTCCTTATGAGCATGAATACAATTTAAGATAATTTAAACTATGTTACAATAATCAGTCATAAATTTCAAGTAGTCATTGATTTTGCATTGTGATTCTAAAAAAACTGCACAAATAGCTCCTGTCTTCTTTCAAATATACTTTGACAATCTCTCATGTTTGAACCGTTCATGAGTCCTTGTAGTTGTTTCATGGAATTGATTGCTTGCTCTCACACCTTAATTATACTGATCTCCCCTCAATAGACTTCCAACAGTATTCTATCCAAATATTTCAAATTCAAGAAAGTTATCTCCCATTCCACTTCCATTCAAGTACCACCCCAAGACAATCAGTCAAACTCAGCCAGATGAAAAGTGTCTATTCGTAGATATAAGTCACAGAATTCAGTTGATAAGCTGCGTTTACACCAAAGTTATTAACAAAATGTTAATAACTTAATCTTTAAAGACTCCATTAGCTTAACGGAACTTTGCAAACACATATGTCCATCATGTGTATGATAAGTTATGTTCAATGTAATAGAATCTATAAAGATTAAGTTATATTAACATCTCGTTAATAACTTTGGTGTAAACGCAGCTTTAGAGTTGTCATATCACATGGGAGTAATTGGCATTATTTGTGTTCCAAATGTAAATTTATATTAAGAAAATATTTTACTCCTGTTACACGGTTCTCTATGGTTCTCTATATGGGGTAGCCTATATTATTTGTTTAACTTATTCCATTACTTGACTTTCGCAATTCCAAAGTGATCATTGAACTAAATCGAATAATATTCTCTCTTAATGGAATATCAGTTTTTTATCGACTGAGAAACACATATAGGATTCCTAATAAGATGGTTTATCATTGCAATGTAATCATAAATAATGATAATGAGATGAAGTTTGTAATTTTGACCATAATTAGTATATTATGATGAGAGTTATCAATTATTGAGACTTGAGAGTTCAAAAATCGTGTTCAGCGACCGAAAATACATAAGATAGAGTTCCTGAAATACATAATTTGAATGCATAGACTAGTAGGAGCGTGGAGCGATGCGATAGACAGGCCATTACGCGCATTAATCATGGGGGAGGACCGCGCCGCAGCGTAACAGTGCTACTTATACCCCTCCCACCGCCGCATCTATGATCGTAACCCCCAAACTATATGTATCATTGGATTCAGCAAGAAACGGCCTACAACGTTTATTGGGCGCCTTTTCCTCTAAGTCGGCTAATGACTTCAATATTCGAGAAATAACAAAAAGTCCATAATAAAAAAATACATTTTTCGAGATATTTTATTTTTTTACGGAAAAACTATGCGGTTTATCGCAAAAATGTAGAGGACCACATTGAAAGCCAGTTATGTGTACATAATATTGAGAAAAAATTAAAAGCTGTACTATGAATAGTAACTGCAGGACAGGCGATTTTATAAGCGCGCGTTTTTTACAACTTACCCCCCTCCCCCCCAAGCTGTCGACCACCCTGGGACGTGACGACATCGAGTTTCATATACACTAAAGACCCCCTAACAATAATCCGAAGTCAAATTCTCTGCCTCTCTCATGTATGCTCAATGTAAGCCAGCGCCTGGACTATCAAATAAAACCATTAAATGTGATTGATAATCATTGAAGGTCATTCGGGCACAACACTATTAAATAACTTTTCAAAGAAACTTATAGAATGACTCAGATGTAAGTTTATACATTTCATTATTGCCTTTCATGTGAGAAATCAGCCCGTGACCTACAATTCATAGAGTATGTATTTTATTGCATGATGGACGGTTAACTGAAACGAAGCTCAACTCGAATATCTTCTGAGATGCAAACGTAGCAGTTCGTCTGCTTGCAGTGATCATTGGGTTAGCAACATTATTCAACGTTGCTACATAGTTCAACCCACTAGAGAGAAGGATGTGGCATTGGTTGATGAGACAATATTGTTATATACGAAAGTAAGTTTGGCAATGATATCTAGAAGCAAGAGACTTGAGGATTAGGAAATGTGACAGAGGAACCAAAATGGTGGAAGTATGTTGGCGGTTGGTGGTGAGGTAAACTTTGTGGGCTTGGAACAAATATCAGGCTGAGCTTTCAGGAAAATAGAGGCTTGCTTTGGAATCATATGAAAACATTGCGAACAAAGTTTGGAAGATCAGAATGAGCTCCAGGGATGAGAAAAGCCTAATGATATATTTCATCCTTCCCAAGTCAGTCATAATTATAACAAAGATGTGTCTGAAAACTCAGAGAAATCTATTATTTGATCAGGAGAACCACTTACATAACATGTCTATAATTGAAACTTTCATATGTCGAGAATTCTTACAAGAAGCAATTAGAAAAAGGTTTTCCTAACATAAGACAATGTTTTTACTTTCCTTGCACTATTACCATAAGTAAGTAAAGTATTGCTTTCCAAAAAAATTGAGGTACCCCAATATTTAAATTCCTATACGCCTCAAGACCCCTGAGTCCCAAAAAGTGGTTTCTGGGTATTGGTCTGTAAGTGTGTGTGTGTGTGTGTGTGTGTGTGTGTGTGTGTGTGTGTGTGTGTGGTGTGTGTGTGTGTGTGTGTGTGTGTGTGTGTGTGTGTGTTTGTGTGTGTGTGTGTGTGTGTGTGTGTGTGTGTGTGTGTGTGTGTGTGTGTGTGTGTATTTATTTTTTATAATCCGCCAATAATAAGTAAGCCGCTTTATAATTTTTAATTCTGCCAATGGATTCCTTAGTTGTTGAATCACAGTTATGCATGTTTTTCCTTATCATTCTAGATAATACAATTACTCTTTATCGCTAACAATATTCGATTTAAGTGGATTGATCCTTTGACTAGGTCTAACTTTCTTTTCCATTTTATGATTCTATTAAAATTCACTGGTTCATTTCAAAATATTTGATGGTACTAAAATACCACGTGACAACACACACACACACACACACACACACACACACACACACACACACAACACACACACACACAAAACTATTTGAATGTTATTGAATATATTGTGATGAGAATTCCATCATATTTCAACAAATAGATAAGAGAACTCCATCATTTTTTGGTTATGGAACAAAATTTATTACAATATCATGACATATTTCAAAAGGTTTTTTGGAGATTCAGCTTTTAGGTTACGTTACCCACCTTTCATCTCTGCTCGCTATTATCTACGATTTACTATTTCAAATTCCAAAACACACACACACACACACACACACACATCAATACCCAAAAACCTCTTTTTTGGACTCAGGCGACCTTGAAACGTACAGAAATTTAAAAATTGTGGTACCTTAATTTCTTTTGGAATGCAATATTTTCCTTACCTATGGTTATATGGCAAGGAAAGTAACAAGCTCGAAATTCGAGAAAATGTGATTATTCAAATACGAACTTAATGAGAGAGGTAACTGTTGATACTATTGAATAATTCACTGGAAGAGATAGCAGAATTGATCTCGTCAGCTGATCAATAGAATTATTCTGAATTATTATATTTTCGAAAACTCGACTCTTACGTCAGAGACACTCAAGGTGGTTTCTGCCGAATTTTCATAGCGGCAAGGAAAGTTGTGTGAGTGCGCCACACCAGATTTTTTCAAAATATATTCAACAACTATTTCTGTGGCTTGGTGCATGAACTATCAATATTAATTTTTTTTTAAATTGCTTGCATTTTTTTTAAATACACTAATACATAACTAATATCGATTATTTTCAATTCCAGAAGTACCTATGTCCTATCTGAAAGCAATAAAAAGTTATAAAATGTATACTACCAGTGTTATGATTCAGTTCCACTCTCAGAGTGTGAGAGTAATACACTCTGAGTGCGAAAACTACCATATGTTTTTAGATTGTCATTCATAATCCATGCCAGAACTACCAATGTCGACTTCTGCACTTCTATCACCCGCATTTACGTATCGAAATGCCGTAGTTCGAAAATACAAGGTGTACTTTCAAGCTGATTTGTGAGAAAGTTGACATTTTGACATGGGTAGTTCTTGCACCAAGCAACAGATTTATGATTTAAGAATAAAGAATCAACCTTACTTTGTTCATGGTAATGATCGTGAACTACCTGGTCTACCTGAGCTTCCTGTCCAATATAACAAGTAATATTCTGTCATCCGACAGTTGGAATTTATATCGTCATCATTATATCCACCATTAGTAAGCGGGAATAATGATATCTGTTGAGACGTAACATTTCCTTTTCAACGTTCAATGAATTACAATTTAATGAGTAAATCACGAAAACAGGCTAAAAAAATAATTTGAAGGTGATGGCTTTTTGATCCATTCCGAACTACGATATTTTAACACACTATTCCGATGTTTCAAACAACGACATGCAGTCAATTATTAATGTAAATAAACAATGTTGTTCACTTACTGACTAGAGTACATTTTGGTGGCAAGCGTTAATTTTTGAACAGATTGTTGAAAATGTACGTTTGCCGCCCGAAAGTATTTCATTCAGTAAGTGAACAAAATTGTTCATTTACATTGATCATTGACTGCATTTCGTTTTTTGAAACATCAAAATACCTTGCAATAATAAATTGTTTTCTCATTTTCATTTCGAGTACTCTCATTGTTTCACAATCTACAATAAAGAGTTTAGCTGAACATCAGTTTAGTAAAGATACGCTGCATATTTGTAGATGAGAATTCAATATCTCTCCACTTTTCTGAAGCTCTGACGTATTTCATTCACTAAAATTCTACCATTTCCAACCATCCAACCTTGCATTAAACCTCTTCCAACTTGGTAATGATATTGTAGAAGAGAAAATGACACAATAATATGGGTGTCATGATAATTTGAAAATGAATATCAAGGAGATAGGTAAATAAATATTACTCATACGTGAGTAGGGAAAATGAGAGCGGAATCTCATGTAAGAGGTCAGGTGGTTTGGTCGAGCTTTTATTCATGAAAGTGAGGGCAGTTATGAAAATCACCAGGTCGGGCAAATCTTCCCCCCTCTTTCAACACTTTCTCTTCCATCACTCTTCCTCCTTTACCACCTCATGCTGCTAACTGTATAAAGTGTCGTAGGAGGGAATATTTATGGAGTATGGAAGAATGTTATTAAAGGCCTGCGAACTCAATTTCCACGATGGACCCTATCAAGCTAGAACCTGTACAGAGTTGCAAAGTTCTAGGTCTCAGCTCCGGAGCAGCCGCACAAAACCACTCAGGCACGAAAACCGCAAAGAATAAGCCTAGACTGGCCATGATCGCACTTACGTTTTATAGCTGTTCCCGTATAGTTTTCCTGTGTGGCTCAATAGATACTGTTATGGTAGAAGTTGTTATGCTCCTCCATCTTATTGATAGTTGTGATCAGAAGCCTCACATTCTTCAGCCTCCATCCTTATTTCGTGATCATATTGACATATTTATATGGGATAAGCGAATTCAAAATTAAGAGTGCAAAATATGAACTGATTCTTCCCAAGACTTAAATGAACACTATCTGGATAGACCAAAATTTAGCTAGTATAGTACGTTCAATCACATTATTAGTTTTATCACCCATGAAATATCATAAATATATTTTCAAGTCATTATTTTGATGTTGCAGCTATTATGTAAAGTTTCAAATTTCACTTTACCACAGTAGCCTACTATCATTTTCTGGTACGCTATCTTAGTATCCTAGTATGTCTTTTATCCTAATAATCCTAATAGAACATCCTTCAACATGTTATATTTCTACATTTGTTTAATATTGAGAGAGACAGATAATAAATGGAGTATGAATAATATTGTATAAGTGTATCAGATGTAAATTTGGAATATCATATTGAAAGTAATATTATACTCACAACTACAAGCTTTATTATTTCGTTTTGTACAATAGAGTTTGAATAAACTTTCTTGTAACTAGCATTTCTACTGCTGATGATGATATAAATGCATAAAACTGACACAATAGATATAACTATGATGATGATGATGATGATGATACATTATAAAGGGTGGCGCTATTACTTGGATAGCCTTCACCAATATTAAAACAGTGGTAGAATTTAATGAGCTTTGAAACTCATTTCCAAGTAAGAAGAGTGCTATGCAATAATATTCCACTAGTTCACTGCAGATTAACGGCGTTGAAGACAGGAGTGTCATTAGGTCCTGCAGGAACTGTATAGATGAGCTGCGAAAATAAGATTGATTGCCTTTTCCTCTTCACCTGCTTGGGAGCTGGTCAAAAATGTGGACGCTTCTCATTCTCAATGTACATTTGTAATCGAGTGCCATTCCCCGCCACCAGCATAATACAGATCGCCTTTTTATACAAATGAGTTTGTACTTTGGATGAGATACAGAACTTCAAATGCAGCTCAGGAGAAAGACCCACGTTGTTTCTCATTTATAAACTCACAGATAACCTCAGATGAGGAGCCTTAAAAGTCCGGAAGACTAAGAGATCACTCTTCGATCAAATGAGCAGTAGAGAAAGCTATGAATAATTCATATTTAGCATTGCAAAAATGTTCATTTCCACATTATTATTGTGAGCTTGATTACATGAAATATCAAGAGCAAAACGTTGTCACCCTTAAACTTCCAGAAACTTATGTCATCTGTAATCAGCCTATCAGGAAATAAGCTGAGAAACGATTTATAGTCATCTAACAAAAATGAAATAACTATCATTCATATTTTTTTAATGCATCTATATTCATTGATCAGCTATTAGTGAAATGGTAATTTTTTAAACCTTCTAACGGTTCAAGATTATTCAGGGAACATGAATGTAGAATTTTCAGCCCAAGCTTGGGTTACGACATAATTGACCGAGCGAAATGAGATTGAATATTCAAGTCGACGGTTTTGCATTTCTCTTTATGATTGTATGTATGTTTTTATTTATTTTTGCATGTTTATATGTCTGTCTCACATTTACGGCGAAGCGTGGCAATAGATTCTCATAAAATTTGACATCCATGTTCATTTTTGAATTTGTAGGTCGACGTCTATAAGGCTTTTTGAAATTTTGCATTTTAAGGATTTTAATAGAAAAGGGATTTCCGTCATAGACCAATATTATCGTGGAAGTCAGAATATGGAATAATCATTAATGATTGATCAGCTGTCGAGTGGATTATTTATTGCATGCAATGACATATGACTTAATAACTCAAAGTAACAAAGTATTTTATCTAGAACTTTCTCAGTGTTGAACCACTACCTCCGTAAACAAAGCCATAGTGCATGACATGTCGTTGATGGTAACGTCAGCACAGGTAGGGCTCCTACACCAATAAAACACTAGCTGATAAAGTTCTGACATAGAATAAAAATTTGTTGATTTCAGCTGATCTATATATCAGCTAGTGTTTTTATTGGTGTAGGAGCCCTACCTGTGATGAGGTCACCAGAATTCACTATGGCTTTGTTTACGGAGGTAGTGGTTGAACTCGGGCTGACCAGTTGACAGGATGTCTTTTAGGAAATTAGGTTTTGGCGATATTATAGTTGTTTAAAACATGTGAAAAGCATTGTCGATACGGCAACCCGATCGACATTGTCGGTCAGCCATTTCCCATTGGATGTTCTCACACCGATATCTTGCCGACACTCCTACACCAATCTAGTTCTTGAACCGACAAATTGAATTCGAAGTTGATAATCAATTCCGTTGCTCGACTAGTATCAATCAAAATTCACTCTTCATTTTATTGACATTGGACACAAGTAGTGTAGTGGCTCATTCATGAGTTACGACTCAATTATCGCCCTTTAATAGCGCGCGACATACAAAGTGAATGAAATTAATATTTTACAACAGTGTGTAGTTGGCTGTAGCTTTAGGGAATCGCGCTTTTGGATAGCACCTGCTTTGATCATCCGTCAGACTTCGACACTTCAAACAAACAAAACTCTACTTGGCTGACGCCGTCAAATAAACGTGTTGAAGCTTGTCAACACATGCTCGACGTTTGTCGTCACACCGTCAAGTGAAGTAGTACTGGCAAGCAGCAAGCAGCAAGCACAGTTATCTACTGTGTCGCTTGTCACTTAGGTGCAGACTCTTCGTTGTTTATAGTAAATAGTTGAATTAGAGGAGCAAGATGTTTGAACACTGTGCATTCGGATTTCCCCAGGGTAATGTCGGATTCCATCCCCTACCTCTCGTATTCCTCCATTCCTTTCTCGTCTCTATTTATGCTACAACCTCGCGACACACTTATTTCAACTCACTCACTCTCTCCAACTCCAGACTTTCACCCACCCGTATTATTGGTCTGTTGTTACATTTTATTACACGACGGCTCTCCGACAAACTTTTACATTTTTCATCAGAATTTTCTCTTTTTTGCATGTTGATTGTTGTAAACTTGATCATCTTTTTTCATGTTTGGAAACAAACTGCCAGTAATTTTCTTGCAGTGTTCAAGTTCTATGATTAGTTCATGATATGCAATTAATTTTTTTTGTAACTTCTCGTGACTTTTTGTATCAGTCATCAATATGATGTATTTCCATCATCAATGGTTGAAACTTTCAACAATAAATTGTTGGGACTAGATTCATTATTATTCTATTTGTTGCCGAAGAGGCTCATTTAAGCACCATAGGGATCTCCAAGATTTTTTTGCACATATCACTAGGCTGGCCTTTCACGTACTCGTATGTTCATGAAATTGTACTTCTTATGTGAGAGAATGCTTTTCTAGATTTCTTGGATAAGTGGTTTGTTTATCAAACTAGGGATATTGAAGGTATCATATTGTAAAATTGAAGAATCATTGAAATAGTAAACTGTTATAAAAGTAAGGCTAGCTGCACACGCATTCGGTTTCATCCGGTTCGGTTCGTTTTCGGTTCGGTTCGTTACCGAAAACAAATGAGGCTTTCATACATGTCAGGTTTTAATAAATTATTCGTACGGTTCTAATTAGGTATTTTCTTCTCAAACACAGCTGTGTTTGGATTTTCACAGTTCATGCTGGTATATTTAAATTTAACAGCTGGTGTTAAATTGTAAGATGTTATTTCTTGAACAACAAAATTAAATGAACAAGTAAATTAAAAATTGTGAATTATTTCTTTTTGATTATGTTAATTTTGGATGTTCAGAGAGATTTTTTTTTTCAAATTGAAAATTTGTTCCTTGTTTCGACACATGATATATAAACTTCATCTCTTCTCTCCATTGATGAAATCATTTGTAATATTCGTGGAAAAATAAATAAATATAAAAATTCTCCCTGTGTTTTAATTAATTTATATCTTTCATATTTTTTTAGCAAACTATTCATTGAGAAAAAAATGTTCCTGTGAACTAACAGAAATGAATTGACCATATGATTTTGACTTGGAAAATTTTGAAACAGATAATCACGATATCAGGTTGAAATAAAAACAAAAAAGGCAAGCGTGTGTAAAAGACTATGGTTTTTCCTGTTTCCCTAGCAACGAATTCGAATATGATGAAACCTATTCGTGTCGAGGAGGCGTTCGGTGCTATGCGGTTGCTATTCGGTACCGAATTCAAACCGAATCATCGTTTCACACTTATCGGAATTTGCCGAAAACGAACCGAACCGAACCGAAAGTGTGTGAAAGTAGCCTCTCACTAGCAACGAATTGAAACCTGATGGAATTTATTAGAGTCAAGTGGGCGTTCGGTACTATGCGGTTTCTATTCGGTACCGAATTCAAACCGAATTACCGTTTCACACTTATCGTAATTTGTTGAAAACGAACCGAAAACGAAACGAACCGAATGAGTGTGAAACTAGCCTAATGCTAATGCCACCTAAATTATCTACGCTTATATATTGTGATAAATATGATGTATTATAATTTAACTTGATTGAAGTTATTCGATTGTATGAATAAAACTGAATCACTGTTTTAGTCAGTTAATGACTCCTCTTCATTCTTACTTCAAAGACTTCTTTTATCAAGTCAAGTAACCCCATGCAAATTATCTAAATCACCGTGGAAAAGATTCATAATTTGAAGAAAGAATCTCTCCCTCGGCAATATCCTATTACTCACTTTGAGAGTAATAAGTACGTATTATGGATAAAAATGGAAAGAATGTCTATATGAACATCAACTTTCAAAAAGAAATGATTAGTCCTGCGGCTAGTGTGACATTCATTCTCTCAGATTTTTGATAAGTGAAGTTCAAGACAAAATTTGATTCGGAACCCAACAAAAACTGTGACTTCATCTCTGTTATCTCTTAATAACAGACCATAATGTTGATAATCTTCCCCAGCATCTATGCACCAACACTTATGCACCATCACATCTGTTTGCTACATTTTCTTGTCCAGAGTGTAGGTACGCAGTTTCCAACATACACTGATTGAAAACCACGATGACTCTAGAGGTCTGGAATTATTGAAAGGAGAAGGAAAGTGAATGAAAAAGTATGGATTTATTGGGTGTAATTATAGAATAGCACCTTATAAAAAATATTATTATAGAATAAGAACAAATATGTGGGTGATACACGAAAGTTCAAAACAGATCCTTGCTGCTATATATTATCTCATGAGATAAAAAAATGCTAGAATATAAGATTAGTGTATGCAGTGTCTGATGGACACTGTCATTGTACTTTTCAAACGCGTCGTGAGTCCACTCCACTGGGTCTGTCATTCAACTAAAAGAGGAGAAGAAAAGGTACTGAAAGAGAGGAATTAGTATCTTACATAGTTTGATCAAAATACTCATTCAAAAATTTATGAGTGTCTGTCAGACACTGCATACTCATCAAGCAATAATATAATAAAGAAAATACACGAACGTGATAGGAAATTCACGAATGACGTATCATCCCGTCTGAACTACTAGACTGATTAGCTTGAAATTTTGCATAAAGTTTCTTAATTTACCGTGGATAGTTCTAGGCATATTTCGAATTCTTCAAGATCTCAGTAGGCCAAGTTTTCAGTTCATCAAGTTTTTAATTAAAACCCTGCGGAGCACGGGTTACCTACTAGTCTTCTATAGAACAAAACTCTTAATTGAATGCTTATTTTGGTTTCTAATATACGACAAGGATCATATACGACAAGGTCATCATTCTCATCCTGGACATTTGGTTCTCTTCCATTAGATAACAGTTTGTATCACTGTATCAAGTGTCAGACAAAGATCAATTTGATTTCAATCATTTACATGTTTCTATTCTGGAACGGATATAGAGCTTTTGGTATAGTAAGGCTCTGATTATATTTTATCAATGCGAACAAACAAGGAGAAGCTAACGTCTTTTCAATGTTCACAAAGTTTAACAACATGATAGAGCTCATATCTAACCTGCTCATGCTCAACGTTCACAAATTTGTTGATAGCGCTAATTGAAATGAACACTGCATGCAATAAGCAACGATAATATTGATAACCTTATTAATGAATCAGAATACTCTGTAGCTCAGAGCATCAGGGTAGTACATTCAATTATTCAAGAATATTAATGGATAAACCGTGCTTTCATGGGAAAACAATTTAAAGCTTCAAATTCGCAATTCACTCACAGAAAATAATTCACTGTTTGAATATTCAATAAAACCCTCCACAATTCTAATTTCACCCTTGTTTATTATTTACCACATTCTAATGGCGCTGTCAATAACCTAACTTGTTATGATTATGATGGGAATTGGCTTTAGAATTTGACATGATATTATTTTTAATCACTGAAAACCGAACTTCTGCGGATTATATATGATTATTTTATGTTGATCAACCTCGATTTATTCAAGACTTGAATAAATAAATATGTGGATTAGACACGACTTATTATGAATAAAGCTATTTTTATTAAATTTATTGGAAAATGAATTAATTTTTCCACTCATTTGCGCAATTCTAGATTATTATTATGCAATATTATTGCTCAATAATAATTATTATTATTATAAATTTGATCTATTCCTAATCACCATCCAACATATAAACAAAGGCATCTGGTCAGGAATAAGATACAGACAATATTTTGAATAATCATGGTTCAGGAAGCGGTTCATGACGCAGTCTACCGTACGTCCAAGAGATTTTTAGGAGAGGCTCCAGAAAGAGGCTCAAGAGGCACAGTTTTGATAGAAACTGTTTTTTAAATGACGACTGACAGCATTCAAAAATAAAATGAGGGAACTCCCCAGTGATAATGCAATACAAATTTGATGGAGTGGTGCTCATTTGATTAGCCACAAATCATCTAGATTCTCCTTGTTTAATCATGCATGGAACGAGGATTCTCTAGTCCAGCCCACAACAAATTTGAGTTTTTAGTGCGTTTAGATTTTCCATGAAACTGTGATCAAAAGAATTTTTCTCATTAGAATAATATTACTATCAGTTGATACTCTATAATCTATATAAATATCAATTGTGCAAATATGCCTAATCCTTGAAGGCTCTCATAGCTGAAGATTTTGTTGAAATCGAGCTGGATGATTGTCGTAGTAATTCTGGCGAAAGCTAATAGCTTCGCGATTTCAGTAAAAAATTGAATGCGTTTAATAGGAGTTTTGCCGTGATGTGGGTTCGATTTTGCAGGCAGCCAGCAGTTGAGCATTCTTCTCGGTGGCTCGGCAAGCCGCTATTGAGAGCTCCTTTGTTGATAAATGATGTGTGGCAGGCTAACATCCATCACTCTCCTGTTGGACTTTTTTCTTCCTTACTTTGCCTACCTCTTCGCTGATCGTTACTCCACCTTCATCTTCGTCTGCTCCTTCTTCTTTTTTCACTTCTCCTCCTTCTCCGCCTTCGACATGGTCTATCGTGAAATCAGTTTCGTAATTCGCGGTTCTTATCCGTATTATGAGTGATGATACCGAAAAATCGGAGGCGCACAACTTGATACTGGAAGATTTGACTGGGAACAGCATCATAAATTGTTAGCGGGTGCTTCAAACCCAAACTGATTATGAGAATGATATTGATATCAAGGTAATTATTACAACACATATCAAATTTATTCGATAACTCATTCTGAAACTTGAAAGATAATATAACTAAGTGCTAATGAAGATTCCACTCGGAAACTGCATTAAAATAGTCTTGATTGTGGACAATGGAAGTCAGTTCTGAGAGGTTTATCGTTGGTTTACCAACTGTTCTAGCCAATAACCCTTTGATCCACTACTGGTAATTTATTATATAAGAATAATGAAGATGAATAGCTGAATATGAAGTTAATTAATATCACAATCTTCAGACAAAATCTTATTTGACACAAAGCACAGGTCCAAATAGAGTAGCTTATATTCTATGCTACTATCTAGACAACAGACAATTCTCTATCCAGTTCTAAACAATAGACAAAATTATAGAGACATGTCTACTCTCCATATGAGAGACACGTTGTGATAGTAAATCATAGGGGCGAAATAGAATAAAGTTACACCTATTTCACTATCCATGACGAACTGCAAGTTTAAGAATATAGTTCAAGAATAAAGTTGTCTATAAAGGCTTCATCGTGTTCATCAGACGGTATCTCTTTGGTATTTTGGCTTGATTATTTTGAAATAGTTAACAGTTTAATAGTTCTATAAAGTTTTATTTGTGTAATCATTGGAGAAATACTAGGTTTCCATGAATTCTATTTTCAGAAACGGTTTACAGACATCTCAGTGTAATCGGACTAGATTTAGGCTACCTGAGTTGATAATGAAAATTTTTATCTTTATTTTTTATCATGTATCAAACACTTTCATGACAAACCTTCCACCTAAATTGTGGAAGAAATCCCAAATTCAAATATTATTCATCGAACACTGCTATATTGCTATATCCGGTCCGTAGATCCATCATGATTAATCGAATTATGTCTTAATTTGCCGCTAGGAATGATTGAGACGTTAACTAAGGGATACATTATCCATCAAAAATGTCCGTGAGTTTATTGGGCCGGCGGATATTTTCAAATTGAAATCCATCTATGTAGATGTGATCACATGCATAGGTGGAGTAATCCACCGCCTATGATGTTTTATTACAGTTTTGAAGCGAAGAAAAAGTTTGGGTCTGTGAGGAGATGATGATGTATCACGTAGGAAAATAAGAGCAGGATGCAGAAGTGAGGCTGACCGCGCGTCATTTAGCACCAGCATGCACTATCAGCGAATAGCGAACAGCATTTCCACCACTGTTTCTTTCCTGCACAACCCCTCACACATCTACTTCAACTTTATTGCTTCGTTCATGAATATTATTTTCCTCCACATATTCTCCTTCTTACGTAGTTCCGCGTTCTAGCTCTGTGGATTGGAAAAAGAAGGGCTACACTAACACAGCTCACAGCTGCCTACTGGAAAAATCGAGTTTATTTCATGAAGGCTACAAAGTTTATCCGACCAATAATATTGTGGAACGGAACGTATTCTAGATAAGACTTCCACTCAGCGAATGTCATCAATGAAATGATAGCTTCAAATTGAATATTGAGGTGTTCAGAATCATACGTGATTCAAGTTTATCACATAATGGTATCCATACAATACGAAAACTATATTATAGTCGGCAATATGTTTCACATCGTGAGCAGAAATCCTTTCCTTATATTATATTATGTGTAGACAATGCAGTATCACAGCTCTTCGACTGATGCTTTATAAACTATTGGAATATTTTTTCCAATAATCGATCATCCACCAATAATTCTATGAAACTAAAGTACTAGTGTAATCTGAGGAACTCCATATAATCTGAATGCTTGTTTGAAACAGTATTATCAATTCGAAATATTGATCACTTCAGTTTGAAATCCTGTTCCACTAAGATTGGGTACAATGCTAAAAGCCTATTTGTAATGCTACACCTCAATACAATGAAATCCAATGGTATACTTCCATGCTTGGATCAACTCTAGAACTTGAGAGTGGATGCGATTAATTGGAATCATGTGGGTTATCCTCTCAACAAATGAGCTCTTGTTCCAGCTTTGATCAGGCGATAGGCGATTGGAGTAGAACAATTGTATCTATTACTCTATCACACATTAGTGTGGTTCAATGTATTCGGAGAGAATGCATTCAAACTCCATCTGGGACGAACTATGTGGTGATCACGAACAAAGCGCTTCAATAACTAATCAATCTACAAAATATCTATTATTATTTTTAATGCAGTTTACAAGCTTTAAAACTTGTTTTCAAGAGAATAATTGTGTTCCATTGTGTTCTCTAGTGCCTCCAAGTATCCGAGCTTCACCTGCCAGTGGACAGCTGACTGCAAGGAAAGGAGGAACTATCACATTGGAATGCAAAGCTTCCGGAAATCCTGTTCCAAGCATATCATGGTCACGCAAGGTAAAGAAAACCTGCATATCCTACATAATTATAATTTATTTCTAGTGTTAATAAGTTGTGAATTTATATTGTAGCTTGGACTTCCATCTTCAAGAAGTAAAAATTATCAAGAAAAAATTAAATCTTCATCTTAAGAAAAAATTTTCATCTTCAAGAAGAGTTATCGGAAAAAGTGCGAATCTGGTTGATGATGGAACAGAATTATTATAATTTACTTTTTTCTCAATTTTGTTTTTTATTGTGAACTAGAAGTTCTCAAATCATTTTATTCATTTCAGCACTTTTTTCAGTAGTTGGTGTCTGTTGAAACAGGAATATCAGATTGATTGACTGCCAACCATTTTTATAATTTATTGAGAATCAACAATCAAGTAGCTTCTTTTTTCAGATTATGATTTATATTATCAAAGATCATTGTAATAATTTTATTGATGAATATTGATGAATAAGCTATGAGGACGAATGAGTATGAAATGTTCACAGTTTCAGATGTTCCACTTGATTATAATAATGTTATACTGTATTTAATTTCCATGATTTTTGTATAACATAAATGGCTTGAAAACTGTATTCTTGCCGAAAATTTCCATAAACTGCACCCTTTTACATTGAATCATTCTCATATTCTACCAGCATTTCAGTGTTGATACTTGAAATCATTAGTGTTACATTGTGCCGTGCTATGAAAATTTAGAAAGTTAATTTGGAATTTAGAATTTACAAGCACACACGAATTGATTTGAATATACATGAATATTGAGATTATTGAGGTTAAAATTATAATTCTGGGGAGAATTATAAGGGTTTTAATTAATTCAATTGAAATTATTCATTTTGGGAAGTATCGCGTTAGCTCTCATACAGTGCAGACGTACTCGTAGTGTAGTGCAGTAGAAGTAGTGAGTCAGCAGTTGATTGTTCACGGTATTTAAGTGGAACAAAACATTGCATCAAATTTCGGTTAAAATCCGCCGTCTTTATGCAATCGAAGTGACCTACTTTCGCGCGGCCTTCAATTTTCGTTCGCGCTCGCGTTTCCGCGATCGTGAGTGAGTACGAGGGCTTTTCGAAAAGTATGTTCGCAAATTATTGACTATGGCTACGTCAAGTGGAAAATTGTTGAAACTACCCAGTTTTCTTGCCCCGGAGTTGAAGAGCAAGAAGACGAGGAAAGCAACATCGAGAACATGGACACCACCAAACCATCAGAGATCCAGTGTTCACCGGATCGTTATATTAAATCAAATAAGCTCCATTCAGCCGCCGAGCATGCACTCTTCATCGCCTGGAAGGAGTCGGATGAGAAGAGAAAGCAGCTAGAGAAGAGCAACGTAGAACTTCAGCGGAGAATTGAAGACTTAGAATTGCGATTTCAAAAAATAGAACAGAACATTCAACAACCATGCAGTCCAGCAGTTGCTGAAAACTACTCAACTAATGAGGAGGAGTTGGCAAAAGAGACTGAGTGGATCAGGGCCCGTAACAAACGTACTACAAAGAAGAGGAAACTAAATAGTACTTTGTCTCCTGAACCAAAGAATGAGCCTACTGGTAACCATCGTCAGTTGAACAAAATCACCTCATTGCAGAAGAATAAAGGTGAGGAAGTAAAGAACAAGAAGAAAGAAACGCCACCGCCACCAATCATAGTGGATGGTATAAAGAGCCTGGAGTCTCTTCATAAAAGTTTGAAAAAAGTGACTTCAGATGAAAAATTTAGAATAAAGCTCTTGAGTAGAGAGACTTTCAAAGTAAATTCAGTAGATTCAGAAACGTACAGAAATATTACAAAAGAATTAATCAACGATGGTTTCAACTGGCACTCGTATGAAAACAAACAGGTGAGACCCATAAGAGTGATGATAAAAAAACTTCATCACTCCTGTAGTATAGAATCCATAATGGAGGACTTAAAGGCTAAGGGATTGCTAGTGGTAGATGTAGTGAATAAGTTGAAGTGGAAAACTAAAGAACCATTAGACATGTTCATGGTTTCGTTCAGCGCAGAAGAGAATGTTAAGAAGGTTTTTGAACTTAAACATATTCTGGGTTGCAGAGTAGAAGTTGAAGCATTGAAGAAAGTTAATCTAATACCTCAATGTAAGCGTTGCCAGGCTTTCAACCACACTCAGGCTTATTGCAACAAGGAGGCCAGATGTGTGAAGTGCGCTGGAAAACATGCATCAAAGGAGTGTACGAAACCTAGTGAAGCACTACCGAAATGCATTCATTGTGGTGAAGCTCATCCTGCAAGCTACCGTGGTTGCTCTGTAGCAATTGAGTTACAAAAAATACGTAACTCGAGTAGGGTAGCCAGTAAGAATATAACATCAAAAAATGTTGTCGATTCTCAGGCTCGGAATGTGGCTAATTCTCAAAGTAGGCCCACTCAACATCAAAGTAGGCCCACAGAAAAGAGAATGACTTTCGCCGAAATCGTATCCAAAGAAAATAAATCGCAGATGAAGAAAAATGAAGAAGTAAAAGACACCTCACAAATCCTACAGCTCATCTTATCTAAACTTGATAAACAAGAGAAAATAATTTCATCCCTTCAATCTCGCATCGAGAAATTAGACAATAATAGACAACAAAAACCAAAATGATTCGTTCACTAAACATAATGGAATGGAACGCAAATGGACTCTTACAACGACAACTGGAATTGGAAGCAGTTCTAAACATAGATAATGTAGATATTTGTCTCATTTCTGAGTCTCACTTTACAAAACAGTCCTACATAAAATTTAAAGGTTACAGGACCTACCACGCCTTACATCCCAACAATGTTGCGAGAGGGGGGAGTTCAATCATAATCAAAGAGAGCATTCAGCATAATGAACACGTTAAATTAGAAACTGAACGAATTCAATTGATAGGAGTATGTGTGGAAGCAGTTAATTATCGATTTGTAGTTGCAGCTGTCTACTGTCCTCCTCGATATTCATTCAGAAAAGAAGATCATCTATCAATGTTTGATATGTTGGGAACGAGATTTATCCTTGGCGGTGACTTCAATTCAAAACACATTCATTGGGGATCACGATTAACAACTCATAAGGGCAAGGTACTTTACGAAGAGAGTCAAGATGTGAATCTCTTTCAACTGGAAAACCAACTTATTGGCCTACAGATACAAGTAAGATACCTGATCTCATAGACTTTTTCATAATCAAAAACATTTCAGTAAACTATTTGCAAGTAGAGGAAAGTTTTGATCTCAATTCAGACCACTCTCCAATTATTCTGAAGTTGAGTGACACTATTTTACAAAAACAAAATAATTATCCCACACTAGTTAATAAGTATACAGATTGGGATGGCTTTCAGCAAGTGTTGGAGGAGAGAATTAACCTGAATTCACCATTAACAACTGCAGATCAAATAGATGAGGAGCTGGAAAAATTTGTTACTGATATACAACAGGCAGCCTGGTGTAATACTCCGCAGACTAGGAAACGAAGAACAGTAGGAAATAATTATCCATTGGAAATAAGAGAAATGATTGCAGAGAAAAGAAGAGCTAGAAGGAGGTGGCAGCATTCACGTTCTCCTCAAGATAAAAGATTACTGAATACTCTCACACAGGAACTGAAAAGAGAGATACAGTTTATTAAAAATGAATCAATCAACAGTTACTTGAGTAATTTGACAGGACAAGGCAACACTGATTACTCACTATGGAAGGCTTCTAAGAAAATAAAAACACCCATCCAACAAGTTCCCCCTATTAGGAAACTGAATAGACAATGGGCCAAGAATAATGAAGAAAAGGCACAGGCATTTGCTGATCATCTTGTGAATGTCTTCCAGCCAAACGTTGCAGCTCAAGAAGATCTAGAAATTGAAGGTAACATCATGCAGGAAAATCAAGAACTAATGAATGTCTCAGTAGAAGAAGTGAGAAAGGAAATAAAACTTATGAATGCTAAGAAAACTCCAGGATTTGACCTGATAACTGGCTTAGTCCTGAAGCATCTACCAAGGAAAGCACTCATCAAGCTAACAAACATCCTGAATGCTTCATTCAGACTCAGATTTGTACCAGGAGTCTGGAAAGTAGCTGAAGTTATAATGTTACTCAAGCCAGGAAAAGAACCACATGAAGTAGCTTCATACAGACCAATTTCATTGTTACCTGTGTTATCAAAGTTGTTTGAGAGGATATTATTGAGTAGACTCAAGCCAATAATTGAGAGAAAGCAATTAATTCCTAATCATCAATTTGGTTTCAGAAAAAAACACTCCACAATTGATCAAGTACATAGGATAGTTAATATAATAGAGAAGAGCTTGGAAGAAAAAAAGGTTTGTTCAGCAGTTTTTCTCGACATAGGGCAAGCTTTTGACAAAGTATGGCATGAGGGACTTCTTTATAAACTGAAGAAAATGCTTCCTAAGCAATTTACAGAAATATTGCAATCATATTTGACAGGAAGGTACTTTAGAGTCAAATATGAAGATTCATATTCTGATCTAAGAGAGATAAAAGCAGGAGTTCCGCAAGGAAGTGTTTTAGGACCAGTCCTTTATCTTCTCTTCACTAGTGATATCCCTAATTTGGAGGAGAATACCACAGCCACGTTCGCAGATGACACCGCCCTACTAGCAGTAGACAGTGATGTTGGTATTGCAACAGCGAAGCTTCAGAGATCTGTCAACAAGATACAAGACTGGACCAAAAAGTGGAGAATGAAGCTCAATGAGGAAAAGTCGATTCATGTTAACTTCACCAACAAGAGAGCTGTGTACCTTCCAATCAACATCAATGGAATTAATATACCACATGAAAATCAAGCTAAATACCTAGGTATGACTCTTGATGCTAAGCTTCGCTGGAAAGAGCATGTCAAAAAGAAAAAAGAAGAACTGATCATAAAATACAAGAAATTCTACTGGCTTATTGGAAGAAACTCATCACTTTCAATACCATCAAACCAATAGATCTTCAAACCTGTTTGGACCTATGGAATACAACTATGGGGCTGCACCAAACAGAGCAACGTCACCATCATACAAAGATTCCAGAACAAGGTGCTCCGAAACATCGTTGATGCTCCCTGGTATGTGCGGAACAGCGACATCCATAGGGACCTGGGAGTCAACATGGTATCCTGTGAGATTCAAAGGTATGCAGAAAGTCATGAAGAACGGCTCCACCAACACACGAACGTCGAAGCAATCCAGCTGCTAGACAACGGAGGGTTGGTGCGGAGACTGAAAAGAAGGAAACCATTTGAATTGGTGTGCAGTGAAAGTGGTGTCTAGTGAAAAAGCAGAGCAGTGATTGAGTGAAATCTAGCTTAAGTAGTACAGTTAATAGATGTACATAATAATTATTAGTAGGTAGCAGTAAGAAATTCTAAAGAGAGTTTCACTGTAGTCCATATTATATACAATTAGTAAATTAGGTTTGATAAAATTTGCTCATTAGTCTCAAGACTAGATAGCAATAGTAATGTGATTAAAAAAAAAAAAAAAAAAAATTTTGGGAAGAATATAACTTATAATAAATAATAATTAATAAAAATAATTAATAAAAGGGATGCTTGATAAACATACCTAGTGCTAGAGAACGGGAAACCAGAAATGACAAGAGGGACAACGAAATATAGAGAAGATATCAACTATATTGTCACCTCTTACAGTTGAATTCAACAATTTATTAATAAAACAAAGTGAAGTTACATCATGAAAACCGAAAAATAAAATTACCAAATTTAGAAAGTTATCTCTGATATAGATAATTCGGTAATAACCTACTCTGTCTGCTTTACATAGGAAACGTTTCAGATTGAATCATTAGAAGCTTAAAGGACTCTAATTTCAGAAAATAGAATTGAAAGTTATCATAGATATTGCTCAGAAGTTAATCATAAATAACAATAGATATTTAAAGAAAAGATCCACATAAAATTCAGAAAACCCTTACATTTAGAACACACTTAGAAACTTTTAAAATACTATCAAATGTTAATAATATCCATCCTGTATCTTTATAATTATTATGAAAGCAGCAAAGACAAAATATTCCTAAAAAATCACATCACGGAATTCTACCTTGGAAAACTATTCAAAAAATGTGTGATTTCAAAACAAATTTAGAAAAGGTTAGGGTCCTTGAAACTTCATTAGATCCTTTAAAACTTTAAGATGAAAATTATTTTAAAACATTAATTTATCAATAAGGGACCTTTAAACATTTCATATACTAATTCAACATTTAGTAGTTTAGTAGATTATAAAATATAAATTTAAAGAAAACTGAAATTCCCAGCTGGATCCTACCAGAGAAAATATGGCCTCACATTTCAATGTAAAGATACAACCGAGAATCTATTACTCAAACCAAATAAATAAAATTAGTAATCTTTCTATTCCCAATTACGATTTAACACAAAAGGACTCTAATTCAGCACGTATTAATTGATTAGAAAAAAAGGTTTACGTTCAATTGATTAAAAAAAGGTTCACATTTAACACCCCTCCCTTTTTGAAAGTCTATAGTTACTAAAACCCATTCTATCACATCCGGAGTTCCTGGGACGTTTGTTTAATTTGGAAAAAGTTGTTACCTCAAAGCTGTTTATTCAATTTGAATCTAGGCTCGGTGATCAAGCTCTACACGTCCAGATGGACAGGAGACAGCATACCCCAAGCTTCTAGGACTGCCATCGATTCAGAGGCGTCTCAGCGGCTTAAAGACACACGTTCATGAACCCGTAAATTGATAAACTAACTAACTGATCGTAAATTGATGAACCCGATAAAAAATAAACTATGATAATGCAAATTAACTTAACTTCAGTCATATAATAAAGTCAACCTACTTTAGGTTATAAAACTCAAATCAATACTCATTACTTTTAAACACGAATAGACATTACCTTCTTCAATATCTTGATTTAATAGAAGAGAATTTATTTGTAATTAGGGTCATGCCCTTTATACAAAGAGATGGGTACATAGCATTCCATAATACAATACTTTAATTACATTACAATAAATACTTAGATGGAAGCTTTCATCGATAATAATTTCCTTAATAATATTATAAATCTATGAGGTACCTTTAGTAGCGGTTATAGGAGGAAAATCTCCATTGTGAGGTGACAATTTTTGATACTCTCTCTCTTCTTTACTTTTGAAAAAACTTCTAAAACGCAAGCGAACTAAACATGCTACTACAACAGAAGGGTGCAGAGCCAATAAAAGGAAAGACTAAAGCCGGCCGAAAGCCATAATAAATATCAAATCACTACATAAGTTCAAGCAAAGTCTAGTGAGAGACTACATCTTCAGTTCTGTTAGCAGCAATGGACATACGCTGAATGAATGCACTATGCTTCTGTCGTCTTGCCGTGGACAGCTGTAAACGGCCTCACTAGATTGGAACCTAACCAACGTTAACTGTGATTGGCAGTTGCTATTTTCTAGAAAAATTTCTGCCAATAGAAAGGAACGGTACATCTATAACTTAAGATACATTCTCCCACCAAGTGACAGCTATTTTTCCCTGACAGCTATAAATTCCTTACCTTATAAGGTCATGAACCAGACTGATGCTCCAGGAAAATCGTTGATTTTCTTAGTACCATAACTTCTACGCACACACTAACAAAGTCAACACAACACAATGCAGAAAAGCAAAACAAGCAAAACAAACTGTTATACAGACTTACTTCTCATGATAATTCGCACAATCCTCATCGTTCACAATTGGAACAATGAATACTGCTACAATACTCCCCCTTCTTGAATGTGGAACACCGGGTTAAGTCGTAAAAAGTTTGGCAGAAAACAACATGACAGTGCTCTCGGTAATACTCTGTATAAGACCAATAACGACAAAAAGGAATCATTCACCTCAAAAATTCAAATAAAATACTATCAATGAATCTCAGACTAACAAACTCGAAATTTAATTATGTGGAACCATAACAAAATTTTAATGAATTTCAAATAACTAGCCATAAACATCCAGAAGAACAAAATAAATCAACTTGACAACTCTTCAGATACTGTAATCAAGTGAACTTGCAACAAATTTTGATCTCATAATAATTAAGACAAGTCACCATGAAGGTAATCATCTAATTTGGAATAATCAAGATATCTAAGAAAACAAGGTGGTATACTTGTGAAATTTTGCAACATAAGACACCAAAAAAAATGTTTTTGTAAAGTTAACTAGAAATTGTGCAAAACCGGCTGCCAGACTCCACATCTAGACAGGCCCTGTCAAACATGAAGCTAAACAACCAGTAATAGACATCAATAAACAGTGACAAAATAAAATCAAAATTAACTCAGGCAGTTACTTTCTTAAAACAGCAGTGAAGAAACCCAGTATAATGATGCACATTTTACTGGTCCCTCACAACTGGTAAGATAATTTGCTGAAATTTCATCAATACAAAGATAAAATGACCAAAATAATTAAAGAGATTCTCCAATCAATACTCTGCTGTTAAGTTAATAACCAGATTATCCCAATTCTAATCTCAACAGAAACTTTAAATAGAACAACAAATTTAAAAAAAATTAAAATTATCAAATTATCACAATCATATGACCATACTATCAAATCTCGACTAGTTGTTAAAATCGGGCAACTGACATTTGACGCATCTCACCACTGAAGCAGCTAACGGCCCTCATGTCAAGAAACCCTGACCTACATACCCAACACTTTTCAATGTCATGAAGCCAATAACTACAGATGCAACAATGTTCTAGCAGCTTACGTATCATGATACACTTTGACCTTGATACACGTATCAACTTAACAAAACTCATATCACCCATTTATACTACTCTCTCCACTCGTATCTCGTTCCTTGCACTTTTGTATAACAAAAATAACGTCGGTTATAGCTGAAGATAAAGGACATAGCGAATTGTCCCACAATTACCTAGCAACACCTAAGTTACAATTCCGAATTTTCCCTTTTTGAAAAGACTAAAATCTTCACTGTTTCACAAACAGAGATACAACTATTCAGTACATCATTACCGCTTAATTTCCGTTACTCATTACTCACTTGGGACAGCAACATTTGAGGACAATATACATTCACCAGTATACCTACAATTTGTGCTCCCTATCACCTTGGTACAACCACAGTATTACAACTAATGGACCTTGGCAACTAAAAAAAACTGACTACAATATTCTCTCAACACATCAAATAACTATTTACTATCTTCTCCTTGTATACTCAATTAAACTCATTTCTCCAGCTCATGAAGAAATATGACAGTGCAAACGCCTAGGCCAATGATCATGATAACAGACACTGAATTAACATAAAGAAAATTTCCCACTATTGACTAGTACATAACTGAATTTAACCTCCACGAAAATTATTTGAAGAAAATTTAATACTACCTACCACACTCAATGAAGAACCTTCAGAAACTCAAACCTTTATTTTAAGAATTCCGGTGACAAAACAAGCTAAAGCAAACGAGATAAGCATATTCCCAACATTAATAAAAATATTCCCCATATTCTATAGTACTGAAACCTGTTCCATTCCCCGTTACATATTCCTTTTTTCCAATCCTCACAAAAGTTGTGAAAAATTAAGTAACCTAGATTTTCTTCCCATTCCCTATTTTCTATTTTTTTGTTTTATTTATTCATTTTTCCATTTTTATGTTATATTGGAGAACTTCTTGTCTATTTTTCTACATTTCCCGTTTCTTTCCACTTTTGATTATAGGTAATCTACTTTGCTTTAATTATTATATGATTCTATATCCCGTCTATATTATTCATTGATTCTTCACTTTATTATTACCCATCATAAAAGATTTCAAGGTCACAAGATACTAAACCAACATTATAATATATTAGATCTCCCTAATTTATCCTCACAATACTGCAACAAAAATTATCAATTATCCTATCACCAAGTAAAAAAAATTCTCCTAATCAATCATCCCAATACAATTCAAATATTATTTATTTATTTCTAATTCCCCCAATTTCTCTATATAGAAATAAATTTACTCTCCACTGTCTGCATCACCAAATTAACTGTAGCAGTATACTATTTATTATTAAAAAATCCCAATCAAGCTCTATAAACTTTCCTCAATTTTCTTTAGATTAGACTAACTTTAGATTTTCACTACCCACATTATTTAGATAAATTTCATCCCAGAAATTAAATAATCAATTTTGACAGTGTATTGTGGCCATTTCCAGCTATCAATCTAACGAATCTTTCAACTGAGGCTTACCCTAAAATTTCAAAAAAAAATCCTGATCTTGGTTAGCATTCCATCTATTTTCTTCAGACCCCCATAAATCTTCAGAAAGAAACCACACCAGTCACCAGAATAAAACCTAATTTTAGCTCATACTACTCTGAGTACCTTTTGCTAAAATTCTATCTTCCATTCCACAAATACAACAAGGATAGTCCCAGCTATTATCTTTGATTTGTCATATGGACTTCATCTGAGTAGTGCCCCTTACAACTGGCGACACTCACTCCAGATACTTAATTCATCAAACAAAACTACAACTTCAACAGATAAGATCTCTTACATCCATCTATCTAAGCTCAAAAAAAAAAAAATTACCACAGCCTGAAGGAAACGTTAATAAACCCTATCACGTCTGACAATTCTCTTCACAACGCCAGACCACAAAATACACACTATATTTTCTTAATTACTGACACATACAATGCGATATTTTTAAACAACTGAAATTCCATTACTATATTTTGATGGATGAACATTTCAAAAAATATAATAAATGATAGACAATTTGTTTCGGCACCAACCTTACAGTATGTTGGCTCACCAAACTTGCTATTGAAGATCAACATCACGGAAAACAAGACTCATCAACGCTGCAGCCATTGTCTATCAGCTCAATCAAACGCAAAATCGCCGTTTACAAGACTTGGTGGTCTTTGATGCAACACTGAAATTAGGCTTTCATTAGAAGATGCAAGGACTAATTTAAACACAAAATTGAAACTCAAACAAACAAAATAAATTCAACTAAATCACTCAATTGTTATTTTTCTGGTGTACTCCTCAAAGCTAACCTTACTTCAACTTTATTGCCAATTATCCAGGCTGGCTACAATCTGCAGTGCTACTATCCTACATTCTTCTGACATAATTATCATAACTTCCACTAAATTTCTGACTGTCCCTTACATGTCATTTTCTATGAAAATCTCACTAAATAAAATTGTCCCTACACCAGTATAATGCCTTGAGCCAGGGCATCACAGTAGCTGATTGGAAACACAGACAGGGAAAATATTAATATTAATCACATTAATAAAATAATATAAAATTAACCTTCAAAACTACTTCAATTATCAACCTTCAGCATTTGTGTGCTGCTCCAAACTTCGATACTCATTCCTGGAATCAAACATTCATTAGCCATAAGAATGTTTATCAATTTTATAAATAAACTGATTTGAAATTAACATAAGAGTCAATAAAAAGAGCAAAAGAAGCAGAGTGGCTCAGAAAATTGTGCCGTGCTATGAAAATTTAGAAAGTTAATTTGGAATTTATAATTTAGAAGCACACACAATATAACTCAATAAAAGGGATGCTTGATAAACATACCTAGTGCTAGAGAACGGGAAACCAGAAATGACAAGAGAGACAACGAAATAGAGAGAAGATATCAACTATATTGTCACAACATCGAAGATTTGATGATAATTTAAAACATTACTTGATTTTCTATTATGGGATATAAGACTGCCATTGAAAGATCTGTATCCAGTATTATAAATTTCATTTTTGGTCTGAGAAAGTGCGTGAATTCTGGAATTTCAAGTACTCTGGTTGAAAAAAAATAAAGTCGAACCGACAAAAAAGAACTCGACCCAGCTTATTCCATTCACGCCAATTAACGTTATGAGACTTGCTTAATGAAACATCTGCTGGAAACAGAAAAAATTCAATTACTCAGCTTCCCGCATTGCACGATGCATGTCCTGTTATTCCGTTGCCACCGTTCGCTTTCCACCGAGGAAAAGCTCCAACTTTCCTCTTTACTACTTTTATGAAGGTAATATTTCGGCTCTTATTGGATAGCGTGCTTTCCATTATGAATTTTCAAAGCACGATTTTCGTCACTCCACAAATGAAAACTACACCATCATTTTCTTCGAATAAGCAGTCTCATTGTCCAAGGAAATGTACATGATTTGGAATAGGATGTGCGCACAAACAAAATTTGAAAACACTTCCTGAATAACGTACAACCCGATTGGATGTGGGTGCTACCTAGTAGCATATTATAATGAAGTCCTTCTCAATCAAATGTTGGAAGAAGTATAGGGAATCAATAAAAAATAATAAATAAATGAAAGTATGGAGAATGAATCGTTCATAGATAGTTTATTTGTTGAGAAAGCTACGGAATCACCATCTAGCATGAAGGTTCAAGCACGGAGTACTATAAAACGTTTTTCTTTACTGTGATTCAAGTATAATGAGAACAGATAGTTATAGAATTTAATTCACATTCTACAAAAATTACTTTTACTTTCTTAATTACAAATTGTATTCCATACTCGCTGAATGAGACGTGATAGGTTTTGCAAAATTTAATTTAAGCAGGTCAGTCTATCTCGGTTGAAAGTATGGATAGTATTGATCTGTCTATAAGCTTTTATCGTAGACATTCCAAGGAATACCTACTCGTTCAACAATAATTATTGCAACTAATACAATTCAACAAAAACACCCCTGTCATGATTCGTTTTTAAGCCCCCTCTCCCTTCGAGCATCCCTGACTTAATGAAGGATACCACTAAAAAAATAGTAGTTCAACTTACATATTAGCTAATATACATGTAGACTTACCTCATAATTTCTTTTAAATTTTCATGAATCCTAGAACTCTGAAATTCTAGAATGCTAGATTTCTTAAATATTCACATTAAAGTACTTCGATAATATATTCATAGTCGCTGAAGTTTCAACTCTGATTTGCCGACTCGCACTGATTTTATTATAAGTCTGGGCGCAATTGTCATTCCGTGGTCATTTTTGAGTAATAGCCGTAGAAGATGTCTCAATTTCTTCGTTGAGTCTATCATAATTATGAGGATCGTGATGATGATCATTAGAAATCACAGGCAAACACCTCGGAAACAAGATGGCCGCCAAAATCTTTAGGGGTTTGCTATATTGCTTGTATTTCAATAACCGTTTAAGATATTCGACCGTTTCTTTGGACAAAATTCTTTTTAAAATCTTCCTCTGCAATTCTTATTTTATAAAATTTTCCTCTAAAACGCATATTTATTTAGTTATAACCTTCAAAAGCCCAAAAAATTTTTTTTCTAAATTTTATCAAATTTTATTTCATTATAACTTATTTTGTGCAAGAGTTACAGAGAAATTTCAAATCTATTAAACTCAGAGCGTGTTTTCAAATTTTTAACGATACATCTTCATGCGCTGTACGTCGAAAAATGAGTTCTCCAGCGCCCTCCAAAGAAAACCCTGCATGATTTTTGGTGCGTTTTTCCATATGCATGAGGCAACAAGCTAGAACTATAAAATCGTTTTTTTCAGGACTACTTCAAGATTGAAACTTTAAAAAGAATATTGATGATGGAAACAACGGAAATATTTGACATCATTGAAAAATACAAGATGGCGGTCATTATTTACAGAAATTTTCATATAGCTTGTTATTCAGTTATTGTGAGAGATATCGGATTGGTTTTACCAGCAAAGTGATTAGAATTAACCAAACAATGATGTTCGGGAGAATCATCTCATTTCGACCACTCTTTCAATTATTTATTTAACCTCAAAAGCTTGAAATATACATTTTTCGGGGACAATATTTTACTTTTCACCCAGAAGATGTATTCGCAGTAGACATACACTAGTATTATTGGCACAGTGTTGTAGAATATTTCCAAAGGTTCAAAATGAAATCTGGTTGGAGGCTGTTAGTCAATATTTTACGGCTGAAGCTTCATCGGAAAAAGAGTAAAAATTACTGTTTGCAGCGGAAAACACGCTTTTTCCATCAAATGCCAATCCCAACAATTAGAAAACCGTGTAACTCATGACTCCTTGAAGGTACAGACTTGGGAATGGTATCAATCTTTTTGTAATGATGTGTAGAGAGAGATTATCCATGATGGCAATCTCAAAAATGTTTGTCATCATGAAAAAACAAGATGGCGGCAAACGTATGTCGATTTTCAAGAAATCGTCTGTAATTCTAATAATGTCGAGGATATCGGATTAATTCAGCCATCTGGAAGCTCCAAAATAATCATACCAACTTTCAGCCACTCCTAGCTGAATTATTTATGGATAAGTTAGAAAGTAGAATCATTGAAAATAGTCATTTCAAAGATAAAATTGTTTACTGGTTTCGATATGTTGATGATATTATTTGCTTATGGAAAGGAAGTAACAGACAACTAGACAATTTTCTTTCCTATCTGAATGGATTACATCAGAGTATAAAATTCACTGTAGAGGTAGAACAGGATCATGTATTGAATTTTCTAGATTTAAGAATAGATCATAGCACTGGTTTTCACAAGTTTTCTATTTTCAGAAAACCAACCCATACTGATGTTATCATTCCTCTTCATTCTTGTCATCCTATTTCTCACAAACTTGCTAGTTTCAATAGCATGGCCTATAGAGAACTAACAATACCTATGAGCCATCATGATTTTGATATTGAGATCACTAAAATTAAACAGATAGCTGTCACAAATGGGTATGAAGAGAGTATGGTGGACAGATTATTGAGTAAATTTAATTGACAAATTTCAATCAATTCTAGCTTTGTAGGCTCGAACTGTGAGGAGAAAACTTGGATAACAATCTCATATTCAGGCCTTGTATCTGATTAGATAGGTAGGGAATGAAGAGGAATGGATTTCATGTTACTTTCAAGACCAAACCAATTTTAAATAGTCTATTTAGCTGGAGTAAAGACAAAATTGATATTTGGGATAAAAGCGGGGTGTACAAACTTAAATGTGATGATTGTAATGCTTATTATGTGGGTCAGACTGGTAGAAGTTTCAAAAGTAGAATTAAAGAACACATCAGAGATTGGAATAAACAATATGGGGAATCTAAATTTGCAGAACATTTGATAACAAATAATCACAAGTTCACAGTTAAGGAGAATGTTGAGTTTCTGCATGTTAATAACAAAGGCAGATCTTTGAATATTCTAGATGCTTTAGAAATAACAAGAGTAATAAAGGAAAATTCCCAGTATAGTTTAAATGACCAGATTCATTTCAACCAATACAACACTACGAATTCAGTTTTATCATAAAATTGTAAGCATACATTAGTCAATAGTTTTTCCATTTACATATTTGTTTTATTATACTTCACACTTGTTTTCTTGGTTCTTATTTTGTACTGAAAGTAAATTTTATTATCATGGCGATTCTGTTGCTTGAGCCGCCATTTTGTCACACCGTTGAGTATATGACGTCGTGTCTTAGCACCATGAAATAATTTTGAAGTAAATAACTGAGCTTTAGTAGAGTTGTGAAATTGAAAGTATAGATAGCCTAGTCAAGGTACCACTCAAATAAAATCGAATATTATTTATTATAAAGAGTGGTCATGTTGTCAAATTCTGAACTGACTTGAAGTCCATATATCAGTATTAATAAAATAAATATTCTATAGCTCACAATATTGTGAATGCTAACAATTCCTGTGATAACTGAGATATTAAAGAATTTATTTATATTGGAATTATAGATATATGGGGATTTTATATAAATTATAAAATCTATGGGAATATATATTTTATGTTTTATGTCAGCATACAAGATCGTAGGAGTTTTTATTATTTTCCTAATTCATCTTGTGATATACAGTTTGAGCTGTCTTGGTACCAAGCATTTTTATTCCGCAGCATGAATAATTAAGGAATTAATTAATATAGATCTCATTCAGAGCATTTATTACTTATCATCCTTTGATGATAGTAATACTATTCAGCCAGCAAAATCTTACTGATATTTATATCAATAAGTCTGCAATATATCATATAAGGATCCAGAGAACTTCAAGAACTGGCATTGTAAGTTTCAAGGAATTTTGAAAGGATGAATTGGTGCATACCTGTATCCATGATGAGCGTTTTAAGGATAAACTAGATAAACCATAGTTGATTCTCATTATTTTCGATTGAATATATGGTTACTGATAACCAGTCACCAACTATCTTTTTGACTTCCTTATTGGTATTCTTCAATAACTTCCCGAAAGCAATGGTAAGAATTATTGATCACCAGTAATTGAACCCTATGGTAATTCATTATATTTGGAGTATTCATGCATCTACTACTGAGCTAGAGCTGTGGTCTGAACCCAGCATATTTGCGAGCCGGATGGCCTTAGCCTTTTGCAAATTTATTTGCAAGATAGGGATCTTAACAACTGCTCCAGTATATATCAAATATACCATTCCACATAAGAATGTCGCCCAACATGGATGGCAATATACCGCACCACATAAGAATGGCACCACAAACGTGAGGCATGATGAAAAGCTTACCTAATCAACTTTACTATCAATGCTGAATAAAATTGTTAATAAAACTGAAAGCTGCAAGAAGCAAAATCAGAAGTTGATTCAACAAGGTATATCGGATGATCTATTGTAAGTTTCTGGCTAAGATAATTGAGTTGCTCTTCAAGCTGCATAAATACAGACAAACTGTATCACATGAGTTTGATAACATAATTCTCATAACAGAGAAAAATTGGATGGAAATTTCCATGAAATTTATTGTAAAAATTTCGAGGATATCGGATTAATTCAGCCATCTGGAAGCTCCAAAATAATCATACCAACTTTCAGCCACTCCTAGCTGAATTATTTATGGATAAGTTAGAAAGTAGAATCATTGAAAATAGTCATTTCAAAGATAAAATTGTTTACTGGTTTCGATATGTTGATGATATTATTTGCTTATGGAAAGGAAGTAACAGACAACTAGACAATTTTCTTTCCTATCTGAATGGATTACATCAGAGTATAAAATTCACTGTAGAGGTAGAACAGGATTGTGTATTGAATTTTCTAGATTAAAGAATAGATCATAGCACTGGTTTTCACAAGTTTTCTATTTTCAGAAAACCAACCCATACTGATGTTATCATTCCTCTTCATTCTTGTCATCCTATTTCTCACAAACTTGCTGCTTTCAATAGCATGGTCTATAGAGCACTAACAATACCTATGAGCCATCATGATTTTGATATTGAGATCACTAAAATTAAACAGATAGCTATCACAAATGGGTATGAAGAGAGTATGGTGGACAGATTATTGAGTAAATTTAATCGACAAATTTCAATCAATTCTAGCTTTGTAGGCTCGAACTGTGAGGAGAAAACTTGGATAACAATCTCATATATAGGCCTTGTATCTGATAAGATAGGTAGGGAATTGAAGAGGAATGGATTTCATGTTGCTTTCAAGACCAAACCAATTTTAAATAGTCTATTTAGCTGGAGTAAAGACAAAATTGATATTTGGGATAAAAGCGGGGTGTACAAACTTAAATGTGATGATTGTAATGCTTGTTATGTGGGTCAGACTGGTAGAAGTTTCAAAAGTAGAATTAAAGAACACATCAGAGATTGGAATAAACAATATGGGGAATCTAAATTTGCAGAACATTTGATAACAAATAATCACAAGTTCACAGTTAAGGAGAATGAGTTTCTGCATGTTAATAACGAAGGCAGATCTTTGAATATTCTAGATGCTTTAGGAATAACAAGAGTAATTGAGGAAAATTACCAGTATAGTTTAAATGACCAGATTCATTTCAACCAATACAACACTACGAATTCAGTTTTACCATAAAATTGTAAGCATACATTAGTCAATAGTTTTTTCCATTTACATATTTGTTTTATTATCCTTCACATTTGTTTTCTTGGTTCTTATTTTGTACTGAAAGTAAATTTTATTATCATGGCGATTCTGTTGCTTGAGCCGCCATTTTGTCACACCGTTGAGTATATGACGTCGTGTCTTAGCACCATAAAATAATTTTGAATTAAATAACTGAGCTTTAGTAGAGTTGTGGAATTGAAAGTATATATAGCCTAGCCAAGGTACCACTCAAATAAAATCGAATATTATTTATGATAAAGATTAGTCATGTTGTCAAATTCTGAACCGACTTGAAGTTCATATATCAGTATTAATGAAATGAATATTGATAAATATTAAATATTAATAGCTCACAATATTGTGAATGCTAACAATTCCTGTGATAACTGAGATATTAAAGAATTTATTTATATTGGAATTATAGATATAAGGGAATTTTATATAAATTATAAAATTTATGGGAATATATATTTTATGTTTTATGTCAGCATACAAGATCGTAGAAGTTTTTATTATTTTCCTAATTCATCTCGTGATATACAGTTTGAGCTGTCTTGGTACCAAGCATTTTTATTCCGCAGCATATATAATTAAGGAATTAATTAATATTGATCTCATTCAGAGCATTTATTACTCATCATCCTTTGATGATAGTAATACTATTCAGCCATCAAAATCTTACTGATATTTATATTAATAAGTCTGCAATATATCATATAAGGATCCAGAGAACTTCAAGAACTGGCGTTGTAGGTTTCAAGGAATTTCGAAAGGATAAATTGGTGCATACCTGTATTCATGATGACGAGCGTTTTAAGGATCAACTAGAAAAACCATAGTTGATTTTCATTATTTTCGATTGAATATATGGTTACTGATAACCAGTCACCAACTATCTTTTTGACTTCCTTATTGGTATACTTCAATAACTTCCCGAAAGCAATGGTAAGAATTATTGATCACCAGTTATTGGATCCTATGGTGATTCATTATATTTGGAGTATTCATGCATCTACTACTGAGCTAGAGCTGTGGTCTGAACCCAGCATATTTGCGACCTGGACGGCCTTAGCCTTTTGCAAATTTATTTGCAAGATAAGGATCTTAACAACTGCTCCAGTATATATCAAATATACCATTCCACATAAGAATGTCGCCCAACATGGATGGCAATATACCGCACCACAAGTGGTAGGAGACTGTCTAGCTAGGCCAATGGCAGGCGTTCATGCCCTCGACCAATAGCAGTACTCACCTACTAGTATAAATTCTGCTGCTCTTGTATTTAGTTTTAGTTTATCAGAGATTGACAATGGTGTAATAACCGAAACCGGTCTTTCCAATTATCAATAAATCAGTGGCTTTTTGACAATTTCTTAGTCTTTTTCATTCAATATGAATAATTACCACAATATCAACTTCTCAACTACACAAAAAGTGACCTTTTTTGAGATTGCCATCATGGATAATCTCTCTCTACACATCATTACAAAAAGATTGATATCATTCCCAAGTCTGAACCTTCAAGGAGTCATGAGTTGCACGGTTTTCTGATTATTGGGATTGGCATTTTTTGGTGGAAAAAGCGTGTTTTCCGCTGCAAACAGTAATTTTTACTCTTTTTCCGATTACGCTCCAGCAGTAAAATATGGACTCACAGCCTCCAACCAGATGTCATTTGAACCTTTGAAAATATTCTACAACACTGTGCCAATAATACTTGTGTTTGTCTACTGCGAATACATCTACAGTGTGGAATGTTAAATATTGTCCCCGAAAAATGTATGTTTCAAATTTTTGAGGTTGAATAAATAATTAAAAGGAGTAGGGGTAAAGTGAGAGTTCTGGTGAAAAGCTGGAGAAAAGCTGCCCCAAAGCTGCCCCCAAATCTGCCCCAAAGCTGATTCTTGGTTCTAACCTTGCCCAATCCAATGTAATCTGAACTAACTCAACCTAGCCATACCCCTAATCTCACAATAAATCTCAAATGAAGATCCCCATTCCCACTTTTTTGGAAAAAACTAGATCCAGCTTTTTTTTATTTCTTGAATAACTAAGAAACCGTTAATTTTACAAAAAAAATACAAGAATAACTTTTTCCAGTAAATCTAATTACAAATCCATTGACACCCCATTTGTCAAGATTGAACAAAAAATAAGGATCTCATGGGAAAACTAGATCCAGCTTTTTTCAATTTCTTCAATAACTAAGAAACCGTTAATTTTACAAAAAATTTACAAGAATAACTTTTTCCATTAAATCTAATAACAAATTCATCAACACCTCATTTGTCAAGATTGAACAGAAAATAAGGATCTTATGGAAAAAGTAGATCCAATTTCTTGAATAACTTAGAAACCAAGAATAGTTTTTTTTTCAGTAAATCCATTTGTCAAAGGATCCTAACTAAACTTTTTCTGAAACTGAGCAACAAGCACACAGAATCTCTAATGATATTTTTATGTTGAGACCCTTTCTTAAGGAACACAAACCTCAGCACTAAACCTCAGAGGGATGACCCTCTGTCTTTAACCAGCTAAGTTTGAACTACTTGAAAACTCACCTCAGTTTGTATTGAGAAGAAAAAATATATAATAAAAATGTATAAGAAAGAAGTCAAGTCAGATATATTACTTGTTGATCAGAGTGTACATCTTGATGAGAGTATTACCAAATATGAGTATATCACTCAAGAAAGGGTCTCAACATAAAAATATCATTAGAGATTATGTGTGCTTGTTGCTCAGTTTCAGAAAATTAGTTGAAGATTAGTTGAGTTGGGATCCCTTGACAAATGAATTGACTGAGAAAAATTATTCTTGGTTTCTTAGTTATTCAAGAAATTGGATCTACTTTTTCCATAAGATCCTTATTTTCTGTTCAATCTTGACAAATGTGGTGTCAATGGATTCGTTATTAGATTTACTTGAAAAAGTTATTCTTGTAGATTTTTTGTAAAATTAACGGTTTCTTAGTTATTGAAAAAAGCTGGATCTAGTTTTCCCAAGAGATCCTTATTTTTTGTTCAATCTTGACAAATAGAGTGTCAATGGATACGTAATTAGATTTACTGGAAAAAGTTATTCTTGTAATTTTTTTGTAAAATTAACGGTTTCTTAGTTATTCAAGAAATAAAAAAAAGCTGAATCTAGTTTTTTTCCAAAAAAGTGGGAATGGGGATCTTCATTTAAGATTTATTGTGAGATTAGGGGTATGGCTAGGTTAAGTTAGTTCAGATTACATTGAATTGGGAAAGGTTAGAACCAAGAATCAGCTTTGGGGCAGATTTGGGGGCAGCTTTGGGGCAGCTTTTCTCCAGCTTTGGGGCAGCTTTTCTTCAGAACTCTCACTTTACCCCTACTGAAAGGGTGGTTGAAATGAGAAGATTCTCCCGAACATCATTGTTTGGTTAATTCTAAATACTTTGGTGGTAGAACCAATCCGATATCTCTCATAATAACTGAATAACAAGCTATAAAGAAATTTCTGTCAATAATGACCGTCATCTTGTGTTTTTCAATGATGTCAAATATTTTCGTTGTTTCCATCATCAATAATCTTATTCGTCTAGTTGTAACAAAGAAATTGAGACCTTTCTAAAGTCTCTATCTTGAAGTAGTCAGGAAAAAAACGATTTTATAGTTCTAGCTTGTTACCTCATGTATATGGAAAAACGCACCAAAAATCATGCAGGGTTTTCTTTGGAGGGCGCTGGAGAACTCATTTTTCGACGTACAGCGCATGAAGATGTATCATTTAAAATTTGAAATCACGCACTGAATTTCATAGATTTAAATTTCTCTGTATCTCTTGCACAAAAAAAGTTATAATGAAATGAAATTTGAAAAAAATCATTAAAATGTTTTTTTGGGCTTTTGAAGGTTATAACTAAAATAATATGCGTTTTAGCGGGAAATTTTATAAAATAAGAACTGTAGAGGAAGATTTAAAAAAAAAATTTTGTTTAAAAAAACGGTTGAATATCTTGAGCGGCTATTGAAATACAAGCAATATAGCAAAACCCTAAAAATTTTGGCGGCCATCTTGTTTCCGAGGTGTTTGCCTGTGATTTCGACTTATCATCATCACGATCCTTATTATGCCAGACACAACGAATAAATTGAGACATCTTCCACGGCTGTTACTCAAAAATGACCACGGAGAGGTCAAATCATTCATGACATTTGCGCCCGGACTATATTGCAGTAAATTCAATATCAAATTTACATGTTATATCAGAATTATATTTTTTGTGATTGTATTAGAAGACACGTTCCAATCATGACAATAGTAGTTATGAATGATTTTGATAGCATTGAACTATTCAACGATGCCCAAGATTTAACATTAACAGGAAATTAACATTACATTTTGATAATGTGCGTGCAGCAACAAGCGCTTCCCTGAAGCAGTAAATACTATGCGGAATCTGATACAAAAGGGTATTCATGATTATGAACAGTTAATAAGGGAGTAATATATTTGTCAAGCACGCAATTCTGCCTTTAAAATGTTGAAATTCCCGGAAGTTGGTACACTTAATGGTGAACATAGAATGTATAAAAAATGCATTACACCTCAGACTTCAGTTATTGTCTGATATTATACCCTGTTACAATCAGTAAGTTCTTGCATTTTATGGTCTGATGTTATCTATATCCTTTAAATTATCTTCATTCAAAAATTATTTTGTTCCTGATTATTTACGCGGAGAGCAGTAATCGAATTCTACAACAAATAATCAATCAATATAGAATTTTTTGACCGACGAATAGGATATCAGTTTACTAAAAAATAACATTTAGCAATAACTTTCAATTATTATCTTGAAAAGGATAACCTCGGAATGGAGATGTATTAAAAATTATGTTGTGATGCTACTTCTTACTATTTACATGATACTGGTACAATGATAATTCGTTTCATAATATCAAGTCGTGAGGTTAGTCAGTGAGATGACAAGAAGTTAACAGAACAAAAATAGCTATATCTGAAAAAAATAGTTTCATAAATCATGATTATGATAAACATCCATAATGAGAAGAATAGGAGAGTCCAGTGTCTAGATAATGTATATTAACTTCTCATGGAGCTCTCATGTATCAACTTCTCATGTACTTCATAACTTCTCACAAGGACAACCATGTCGCGGCATTTGATATTGTTTGACCAATGTTGTAGGATGATATGAATCATGTCGAATACAATCAGTGAATGATTCCCAAGCGTCAATACGGTATTTCATCAGTTTCATTTACATAATGAAATCGACACACGCTATTGTCGCAATATCCAGACATACAGAAAGCTTCAGATATCTTACAACAGGCTACAATGATACAGTACAGGGTATTATCGATAGAGTGAAGGACAGGACAGAAAAAGATCTTATGGTATGAAACAGAAAAAACTTAGAAGGAGAAGCCAATACTAAATATTGTAAAATTGATGAATAATCTGGTAGAAGAGCTTGACTTAGAAGATATAAATTATATTGCAACTCTGAATCTTAAATATGTGCTTGATTCCTTGAAGCAGTTCAACCTATGAATAAATTAATTTCAATATCAGAAGTTGCAACAAGAATGTTGACGAGTTCCTGATCCAAGTAGAGGACTTACAATGTGACTTTGTTGGATTGTATTAACAGAATGCTGGATTTCTTGCAATAAAACTCCATGCATAATAAGTAACTACAATCTATATGCAACAGAGAAGAATCATCTACAGAATGATGGAGTAATTGTATACGTTAAAACTGATATTAACGTTGACGCTGAGGAGCCCAAAATTCAACACACCAACTGTTTGAATCTCCGCCTCGAAGCTCAAGGAAGTGTCATTACTTCAACCCAGATCTGATGGAATTCATCAAAGGTATATGAGACATCTGCTCGAAAAGCAAAAGTCAAAATTCCCATGTAGTTGTAGGGGACTTCAATATTAATACCATAGAACCAAACAAGCATCGTCAACTGGAGGATTATGGGAAATTACTCAGTGAATTTAGTTTTGCTCAGTGTATTAACAGCCTACTAGCGTCAACGACAATACCGCCTCATGCCTCGATCACAGTTTGGTAAGCTTCAAAAAATATCTTATGCCAATAGTCTTTCAAAACTCATTAACGGACAACTACATCACTATTGTGGGAATAAAAAGCAACACAAATTCTAATAATGTGGAGGAGAAGCAGCACAGAAACATCTTCAACAAAGTCAAGTTTGCATCACTGCTTGTGGAGGAAACTTGGGATTCCATTTACATGCAGGATAGTGCTGAGGACGCATTGAAAGAGTTCGTGACTATAATGAAAAAGCACGTGGAAGAGTGTAAGAAAGCCTAAAGTGTTCCACATAGAAAGAAAAAAATCAAGCCATGGATATCATTGGGGATAATAACATCTATAAGGATACGAGATGAACTTCACAAACAATGTAGAAATAGTACATCAAATTTACAACTACATTAATACTACCGAAGATTCATAAATCTTCAAGAGTCATTGAAGAACCAAAAAACAATATTTCTCTAACATGCTTGGAGATTCGAGAGATGCAAAACAGACATGAAAGGTGATAAGAGAAATAACTGAAGCTCAGAGACCAAAAACGCAGATTAAACAACTAAATGTACAAGGAAGAGAGTTGAAACTGGGAGAGAATGATGAAGAGCTTGCAGAATGTTTCAACAAATTCTTAAAAAATAATGGATCTGAACTGGCACAAAATATATTGAACAAGCAAGAACCTGCAGATGAACCTACATTCAATAATGCTAGAGTATGTGAATCAATATTTTCTATACCAGTAGATGAAGAAGAAATGAAAAAATAATCAGCAGTCTCAAATCAGACAGTGCACTAGGCCCAGACAACTTCAGACCAGAGCTCTTCAAAAGGAACAGTATAGCTCTTGCTGGATCATTGACAATGATAGCCAACAAAAATCCTGGGAAAAGGTGTCTTTCCTCAGTGTTTGAAGGAAGCTGTTTATATGTACAATTTTTAAAGCAGGGGACAAGAAAAATTCCAACTGTTATAGGCCAATATCAATTTTAAATATCATAGCAAAAACTTTCGAGAGATGTATCAAATCAAGACTTCAATTCAATCACCAAATCAATATGGCTTCAAATCGAACTGTAGTACCAACGATGCAATTCACAATGTCATCTAACAAATAACAGGGAAAATCAACTGTGAGGAGAAACCTTTGGCAATATTCCTGGACTTGAAAAAGGCATTCGATACGGTGTCACATGATATTCTGCTAGAGAGACTCCACAACTATGGAATGAGAGGAGTAGCATGGGAACTATTCAAGAGTTACTTGTCAAACCGGACCCAGAGTGTCAGAGTGAATGGACAGACAAGCAGCAAGCTGGAAGTCGAATTATGTAGTACCCCAAGGAACCGACCTTGGCCCTATACTCTTCTTGATCAACATAAATACTCTATGCAGTATGGAAATTGGAGGAAATATCACCACCTTTGCCGATGACACAGTTCTTTTGTTTCCGGGGCCAACGTGGACAATAACATGGAATAAGGCTGAAATGGGACTAGAGAAAATCTCACATTGGCTCAATCAGAATCTGCTCACCCCAAACTATGACAAAACTAACTTTCTCAGCATGGACAGTGAACAACGCGGGGTAACTTTGAGGGGTTTACAAAATACTGAGGACCGAGGAAAATACATAAAATGCAGATTGACTTACTTTATGCGGTTGTAACATTGCGGTTTTAACGAAGACTGGGGTCTCACTCAGCTCTGCCGGGAGATAGCACCCTTCTCCCCCTCCTCGGAGATAGACAGAGCTAGGTAGGGAGAGAGGGGGAAACTAAAAGCGATAAGACGCACTGTACTGTTTGCGTTCTAACCCACAGAAAACCTCTTAACCTTTCAACAGTCAAAACAGTCAACCTTTTCAACAGTACTGCATTCACTATCCACAGAAATCCGACAATAAAATATCTTGGAATTATACTGGATCCTTTTCTACGGTGGGACCATCATATAGATAACCTCTGCAAGAAGCTGAGAAAGACCACTTACAAGTTTAAGATGCTGAGAACATTGACTGATGAGAAGTGCATGAAGATGGTCTACTATTCCCTAATTCAGTCTCTGCTTACCTATGGGATTGTAGGATATATGGGGGGGGGACAAACTACGTGCACCTTGAGCCCCTCTTGGAAGTGCAAAAAATAATAATGAAGATCATCAAGCAGAGGCCACTCCGTTATCCGTCAGACCAGCTCTACAATGAGTTTTGTGTGATGGACATAAGACAGCTCTACTCCTTGTAAATAATTTTCAGACTACACAAAAACCCGGAAAGCTTTCAACATAGGAACCATAGTCATAACACAAGAAACATAAACCTTCTTATTACGAATGTGACTAGGAAGGCAATATATCAACGACACTTCAACCACCTAGCACCAAAACTCCACAATAACTTCCTGTACACATCAAGATAATAGAAAACTCAAGAAAATTTAAATGCACCGTTGAAAACTGGATCACGATAACTGGAAGACATAATATAGAAAACATAATTTCGAACAATATGTGAGCTCACTTAGCCAATGTATTTGCAACCCCACTCTACATTTGATTGTATTACTACTACACCTGCTCTATAACATGGGTTTCCCATAGTTGAGTAGGATAATTTTCGAAAAAATGCAAATTATTTAATTATATCTGTAGTAAATGATATATACTGTATTTTTTAATATCATGTACATTTTATTGATTATGTATTTGTATATTAATGGAAATAAAATTTATTTGTAAAAGTATCTGTATAATAGTTTTTTTCAACCTTGTGGGCCAAAGTTATGACAATAAGCTGTTTCAAGATTCCTACGTTTATCCAGCCTGCCAATGTCCTATTTGTACTACTTCAAATCTCCATTTGAGCAGGTATTACTCTTTCTTCATTGAACGAATGGATGAACAAAATGAACGAGTGGAATAATATGAACATGTTTTGTTGACATTCACAATTCCCAGTTTGCTTATTCCAAAGAGCTCTGATGTAATCAAATCTTGAAGAATTCAAAATTGGTCTATAACCACCCTCGGTTAAGCAAGAATCTATATGTAAAATTTCAAGTTAATCAGTCCAGTAGTTCTGACGTGATAATGCGTCAAACATAATTTCCCTATACTTTACACCCGTATAGGCTACGTTTATAATCCAGTTCTTTCCTTTATTATAGTATAGAAGATGATACATGGATGGATGATCATTGTTATGTTACTAAAAGATAGAATAAGTTGAATAGTTTTCCTTTCAGAGGGAGTTTTGACAACCCACAAAACTCATTTTTCATTTGAAGATATAACGAGTAGGTGCATATTACCTTATTTTTTTGCTCAGCTTGCCAAAATACCCCTCATTCCAATATTAAAATTTTCGACTTACTGTACAGTGAGTCAGTCATTCTATCAGGGCTCGAATAAATTTGAAATTTTAATTTAATAAAAATGGAAGAATATTATTTCTTTATGTAAATAACAACACCTTCATTCAAAGACATATTAACTGCATGCGTTTTCATATTGCCGATACAGCATTGATGAAACTGTAGACGTTTATTTAGCACTTTGTCTCAAAAGTTGTTCTAGCTCAAAAATTAATAATCCACGTGTAGGCCTAAACATTGCATCAGGAAAACGAAGTTTCAAAACTATGTTTTTCAGGTAGAAAGCAATATAGAAACAGATGTTCCTTTTTTAATTTCGACCATAATATGATTTGGTGATTTTTTAATGAAATCGAATGTACCATTAATAAAATTTAAACATTAATTCTGAAAAATCTAGAAGGAAAATTAAAATTTAGGCTTCCAGGTGTACGAGATTAATATTTTTAGAATCTATGTGCAAAATTTGGAGATCTAAATCATTCCCGTTTTTCCGGTATGCAATCCACAAGTTGACATGTTTTGATGCGAACAAACGAACAAACGAACACACAAACACACGAACAAACACAACCCTACTCTCTCTTATTATATACTCAGTTCACGTTTGAATTTGTATTCCATATGTTATCTAGTTCCGTGATAATATTTTGCATCTGATAAAAATAATTCTCAACTATTTGAAAATTAATTTTTTCAATCAAAAGTATTATATTTCCTTCAGCATTATTGAGTTCATTTAATTAATTTTTATAACCTTTTAATTTTTTTTCAAATGTGAGAATATTGATACTGATGGGGCACGCATCATAATACCATGTCTGCAAAACAAAATATTGAAACCATAGACCTTGGGCCTATGTTATATGAGCGCTAATGCCGCGGCGTTAACGCTGCGTTGGCAACGCTGAACCGAGTTATACACAGCGTTCTTAGCGCGCACTATGGAAGTACTATTTTTGCTGATTTTTTAAAAGTTTTTTCTTGATAATTTATAGGCTACATTGCCTTAGCCTAATGTGTAGAGCTGAACATGAAATCACTTGTAAATACACTGCAAGAGATCTGGATAAATAGATGAATAATGTGATGAATTTTTTGAATAAACTGCTTAAAATGCGAGAGTTGGTAGATGAAAAATCATTGTTACTATTATAAGTTGAAAATACCGTCAAATGATCTATCGAGCGATAAGGCTCGTTTATCAACAGCTGAGATTGAGATAATTACCATTTTGTATTATTTATTTTTGAAAGAATTATTAAATAATATTATAATTTATTCCAGATATTTATGAATTATATGAAGTTAATCAGATGATTGAGAAAATCAGAAACAGCTGACTGCTTCTATGTATCACAGACTTCATGTCTGGAAAGAGTGAAAATTGTAATTATTTCTAAAAATAAATAGCTATCATGAAAGGATAAAGAAATTTCGGGGCACTTGACTCCGCTCGATATTTATTTTATTGGTAAAAAGAACACAATTGGTAAAAATAACAATCACTAATCACTTGAAACTGTAAAATGATTATTAACTTTGAATATTATGATATACTCTAATTTAGAATGATATACCATGTCATGTCAACAAATCAGATTATTTTGATCAAGTCTATTAAAATTTCTAGATAATATTTCTCGCGAGATACGGTAATCTGATTGATTACACAGCTAATCTCCCACACAGGCACACACATCTTCTGTTATCGACAGACGACGAAATTATCATCTCTTTTTCCAAGGATGAATAATTATTGTCTTTCCTTCAGCATTATTGAGTTCATTTAATTAATTTTTATAACCTTTTAATTTTTTTTCAAATGTGAGAATATTGATACTGATGGGGCACGCATCATAATACCATGTCTGCAAAACAAAATATTGAAACCATAGACCTTGGGCCTATGTTATATGAGCGCTAATGCCGCGGCGTTAACGCTGCGTTGGCAACGCTGAACCGAGTTATACACAGCGTTCTTAGCGCGCACTATGGAAGTACTATTTTTGCTGATTTTTTAAAAGTTTTTTCTTGATAATTTATAGGCTACATTGCCTTAGCCTAATGTGTAGAGCTGAACATGAAATCACTTGTAAATACACTGCAAGAGATCTGGATAAATAGATGAATAATGTGATGAATTTTTTGAATAAACTGCTTAAAATGCGAGAGTTGGTAAATGAAAAATCATTGTTACTATTATAAGTTGAAAATACCGTCAAATGATCTATCGAGCGATAAGGCTCGTTTATCAACAGCTGAGATTGAGATAATTACCATTTTGTATTATTTATTTTTGAAAGAATTATTAAATAATATTATAATTTATTCCAGATATTTATGAATTATATGAAGTTAATCAGATGATTGAGAAAATCAGAAACAGCTGACTGCTTCTATGTATCACAGACTTCATGTCTGGAAAGAGTGAAAATTGTAATTATTTCTAAAAATAAATAGCTATCATGAAAGGATAAAGAAATTTCGGGGCACTTGACTCCGCTCGTTATTTATTTTATTGGTAAAAAGAACACAATTGGTAAAAATAACAATCACTAATCACTTGAAACTGTAAAATGATTATTAACTTTGAATATTATGATATACTCTAATTTAGAATGATATACCATGTCATGTCAACAAATCAGATTATTTTGATCAAGTCTATTAAAATTTCTAGATAGTATTTCTCGCGAGATACGGTAATCTGATTGATTACACAGCTAATCTCCCACACAGGCACACACATCTTCTGTTATCGACAGACGACGAAATTATCATCTGTTTTTCCAAGGATGAATAATTATTGTCTTTTTCATGTCCTTCAGTGAGTTTTCCCAGGGATGATACCTAGTGCAATCGAATTTTCATATCATAAACCTACTATGTTCCGAATTTTGTGAAAATTGTTAGAGCTGTTTTCGAGATCCGTTGGACATAAATAACCAAATATAAAAATATATACAAATATACAGAAATTGCTCACTTAATATAATAGGATTTATTGAGAGTAAGGAAATATTTTCTTGCTCGTCTCTGACGTAATGCATACGTCAAAGTCATTCTGCCAATATCTAATTTTCATGAAAATTAATTACATCGAGATTTCAAGAAACGGTTCTAGACGAAATCTAAAGGTGCGTACAGACTTTCGCTTTGCTCCGCAATTGAACGTCACTCGAGCAGATCGATCGATGATCGACCGGGAGAAAGAGTGGAACGCGAGAAGAGCTAACATCTCCCGTAACGTTCATGATCGGAGCGATTGCGGAGCGAGTGCGGAGAGTGCTTGGAGCGATTCCAGAGTGAGTACGGAGCGTGTGCGGAGCGTGTTGGAGGCGCGTATATCTGTATGCACCTTTAGAGAGAACACAAGTCACTCACTTCCTTTTCGAACGTTCAATGTCAAGACCTTGTGAAAGTTGCCATTGACATATTAGTGAAATTCTTGTTTGTTCATCCAGGTATTTTAATTGTGAGCCAATATTTAAGGCTAAATTAATTGTTATATTCAAAATTTTCATCAATCAATTAATTCTCCAGAAATGTGTAATTTTCTATATATGACGGCTATTCATATAATATTCCCAGGAATAGCTCTGATTGAAGTAGCAGTGCCCAAACAATTTTTCCGCGATAAATGCATTTCAATCTTCAACTTGGTGTCAACCTAACAAAGTCAACTCATTAAATAGATAATTAATTAAAATTCCTCAAGTGCCTGAAGAGTGAAGCCTGGACGAGCCCCCGATCATGAATTAATTTAAAGAAACCACTACGCAACAAAGATTCACGTGAGTTATCTTTTATGTTTGGGGCCTCACCCTTCGCTTCGAGAAAATACAGTGCAAGAAAATTAGAAAAATTCTACGTTAATATCATGGCCTTGTTAGCATGCACATTTAGTTCTTAAGGAGTCTCGTTAAGTACAGATTGGTTTATGAATTACTAGCCGTCAGGCTCGCTTCACTCGAAATATCCGTCCAGGGGGCTCCGCCTGACGATCATATGTTAGGACGATACAGTCGGGGGTCCAGACTAAACGTCTGGCTAAACGGATATGGCGAGCGAAGCGAGCCTGACAGCTAGTCATATAATATTCCCAGGAATAGCTCTGATTGAAGTAGCAGTGCCCAATCAATTTTTCCGCGATAAATGCATTTCAATCTTCAACTTGGTACCAACCTAACAAAGTCAACTCAACTTAATGCCAACCTGACAAAATTATTAATTTAGTTACCAGTTAACAACTGTTTTAAAGAGGTACTCTAAAGGGCCAACTGAATATACCTACCAAATTTGAACATTTCTGGTCCGGTAGATTTTTAGTTCTGTGAGTGAGTGAGTGAGTGAGTGAGTGAGTCAGTCAGTCAGTCAGTCAGTGAGTGAGTGCCATTTCGCTTTTATATATTGTGGAGCGGTATTTGACGGCTTCACACATGTAGAGTGAATCTTGTACTGAGTCAATGGTGTAGCGGCTATAAATTTTGTAATTGCGTGCGTGGACGCTGGGTGAACACCAGACTGATTGACTCACTACAAGACTCAATACAATTGTCGGAATCGCGGGAGGCCTAAACGCTCGCTCACCCTTGATTCCTCTAATGACAAATTGTATAATGATGAAATTTTTTATAAGCAGTGTAGCGATCGCTAAACACTGAATACAGATACCTTAAAATTATTACCTGTGAAGAATGAGCATACAAAATCATACAGGTCGAGCAAAAATCCCGATGTAGATAATTTACGGGACTGTGTCTCTAGTAAGTTCTGAAGGATTAAAATACGGTATTTGGACCAAATATCGTTCAGAATATATTTCGAGAACAGAGTCTTGTCGGGTTTTAAGCTCTAATGTAGGAATTTATACGATCTACGGTTGCCACTGCTGTACAATTGATGTGTTCGCTCCTAAGTCGAGGTAGGTAACAGATAAAAGCTGATATATGAGCAGGTAAGGACAAAGAATAAATATCTCGATCTGACCCCACTCGCTACATCCACTTAGACCTGTTCCAATATCCAGCTTGATTCAATTATCCCAATGATCGTATTCGATCGGTTCTTGATGATATAGAACGTATCAGACACAATAATTGACAGGCTTAAGAAATAATCGAACTCAGAAAGCGAATTAACAAAACTGAAATATATTACAATAAAATATGTAATCATACAGTGCAGATTCAGAATTTGATTTACAGGTTGATAATAATTTAGCATTAACAAAAGGAGTTAAAAATGTTCTTGTGCTTGCATGATACCATGCGTGATTCAACAGAATTTTATAATTGATAAAATTTAACAGTTTTGAAAAAATAGTGAAAAATGAATTATAAAAAATATTTTAAAATTGCTCGGGGTCGTGGTTCTGGCAGCGGAGGATAGCTAATCAACTATAAGTTCTTATAAATTCAATAGGAATAAATTCTAGACTCTTAGCTACTAATAGCGCTTGTTGGCGTGGCCAATAATTCAACGAAGAAAAAATTTATGTTTCTGCACTGAAATATTTTTCGAAGCGTAGATTGGGGCCCCTTTTAAAAACTTATAACTCACGTGAATTTCCTTGGCGGTCGTGGTTTTCTTCTTTAGATCAAAAATCGTTTGATCGGCGGCAATCCAGGCTTCGGTTTCAGCACGTGGGGAATTTTAGTTTAAAATATCTCCTTCACCGAATTAATTAAGGGATAATTTACTTTAAGCTTTTAAATTTATCGATTGATGAAAACAGAAATTTACGAATAACAAATAAATTGGCCTAAAATATCGGCTCACAAATAGAACATTTAAAATTGAACAAGAAATTTTCACAAATAGGTCTTTGGTAACTATAAAAAGAGATCTGCACGGTGAGGATTTCAAAAGGGAAGTGCTGTCTTTTCTCTAAGCTTCTAGGCTAGACCTTGCTTCTCAGAATCTCGATGTAATAATTTGCATAAAAATTTGCCATTGGTAGAACGCTTGTGACGTAAACATGACGTCAGTGGCAAGCAGTAGAATATAATTCTTTTAATTACAATAATAATTCAATTCATGTAATTCTTAAAACTGCTTAATCTTATAGACATAGTTCCTCTCATACAATGTACATGTGCTAGCGTGAATGATAAGGCAGGGTTGGTGTCTGATAATAGATTAACATGTGTTGCTTTCAAACGATCACCTTCTTGGTGCTATTTCTATGCACTGTGATTGGCTTAGACCTGCCAAAGAGATTTAATTACCATGTGGTTCAGTTGAATTAAATCATTAATAAATTAATATTCTTATACAATTTTTATTAGGTTTGAGATTGTTATAATTAATTTCTGCCATTTTATCAATAATATAATTTCATGCTATGACCTATTTAGTTACAATAAGACCTGACATATAATATAATTTCTTAAATAATAAATAATTTCAACGATAACACATACATTTTATTTTTTATTTGAAATTCTTGATCCTTTTATGGATAGTTTTGATTTTTAGAGATGGTATTATATCTTACGTGAAGCCAGCGTGACATTTGACAATACTTTGAATCAGTCAGCTGCGTTCGAACTGTTTTAAAAACATCTGATCAATAGTAAACAAAGTGTAACCTCAAAATCAATGAGCAATTCGTAAATAATTTGTGCTTTATTTGCAAAATAATTATAATTTTATTGAACAATTTTCCTAGAAAAATATTCAGTACAGAACGGTACTCTTATCAAATATACAGTTATTGATAAGTAAGCTTTATCGCTCGGTCGCTAACTATTCCTTTAGCAAATTCTTTCATTTTAAAAGGTAATCACAATTTTTCTCTCTTTTCATGAGATCTATTTGAAAGATTCATCACACAAAAGCCCCCAGGATATTTTAAATAGGTAATTGGGAGACGAGTCGAAACAATGACTATTTGAAAAATCTGATATTGTGATGAATACACTATTTCATCTCCTTACTTCTACGAAAACTCAACACTTAACACTAAAAACAATATATCGTGCACTTTTGGCTACGAGAAAATAAATAATTGATTGTTCCTTCCATTGGATACAATCGAAATACAATGATTAATGAGGTCTCTTTGGATCCTTCATTAAAACAACTCCACAACTTCCATTCACGGGTGGCTTATGAGCAGACCCATAACTATAACAAATATACAAAATTTCACATATTACTTCTTAAGATTAAAATAGTATTTGCAACAAATATAGACTTTCATCATTTTTTCATAGTTATTACAGGTTTCAACTCTTTGGTTTGGGTTTTACATAAATTGGGTGAGAGTGTGATTTTACTTCGGTGACTTGACAATCGTCTACTGTTTGACTCGAGCAATTCCTTATTTGCGCTTAGTACGTTGTGTACAGACAGGGTTACACTTGAAATGGCTTTCTTGATTTTTATCAATGTTGGTTACAAATATTAAGTCCTTAAGATTATATTTATCAATTTGAATTACAATTCATGATCTTTTGATGCAACAGTAATAAATTTCACATTTGAAGGTAAGAATTTCATTTTCTTTGGAGTTTTTTAGAGATACATTCATATAACACAGAACATGCGTATTTTGTGCAAATTAACATAAATATATATTTTTGGTTGCGTTTTTTTTTATTCATAATTCCACATTAAATAACAGGTTACAATAATTAAATAACGATATTGCTTTGATTCTATACATTGACTCTAGGATTTTGCACACATTGGTTGGTGGGACGAAGAAAATTATCGAACAGGCTTTGGTTCTGAGTAGATTTTTCTATTGATTCTGTATTTCAAGGTTAGATTTACACATTTTTTCAAATAAACTTTGTTTATTTTCTTTCCTCCTATTCACTACTAATTTCATGTTATTTCTAATTTATAATTATTTTCCGTGGATAATATAATTCTTGTTTCTGTTTTTCAGTTGTGCGGATGGTACCAGGCAATTGTTTCTGTGATGACTGTGACACTAGGCAGATGTCTTGATCAGGTTGGTAATTTTTAAAGTTGTTTTCAGTTTTATTTTCTTGACTTAGAGTTGATAATAATTTCTTCGTTTGAAGTAGGTTAATAATGTTTCCTTATTAGTTGAGATGCGGCGAAGTTTAGGTTATGTTGATTAGGCTGCAGTAGAAAGATGCCAGTCTGCTAAGATATGATTCGATGGGTAGGCTGTGATTATGAAGTGTTTGATAATTTGTGTAATTTACAACGTAGATTCCAGTTAATTGAAAAATTATTTCTTCCTTAAGCCCCCATCTAAATTTGATTTTTGATTTGTTTCAAAGTTTCCATTCCAATTTGCAACTATCCGTTTTACTAAACTTGGCTTAAAACGAATGTGCCGGTCGTGTAGATCATTTCCTACAAATTCATTTCCTCTTGGTCGGCCGGTGACATGTAGTTTGATATTTTTAAACCTTACATGCCGGTGGTGTCTGTGGGTTTTTCTAAATAATATTTTCCTTTTTTGCATGCCGGTGTACAGTCTGTTTGATTTCAACCGGACATGACTGCGGTGGTTGTAGGTTCTTCTTGATATGGTTTTTCTCCTATCATGCATGCTTGTAAAAGATTTGATGTACGATTTCAGCCTAACATGACGGCGGTGTAGATGAACTCTATCAGATGGTTTTCTTCTTTGACGTATTGTTTGTTGTTTTGATTCATGGGTTTTCAGTTTTGGTTGTGATTCTAGTTTGCTGTGTGTTTCTATTTTACTTCTATTGTTTTGTGGATGATCTTCATGAGTATTGGTTCCACATGTTTCAGGTGCTGTCCTCGGTGGATGGGAGATACGTGCGGTCGGCGGTCCGGGCTGCTCTTCAACGTGGTGGGCAACGTCCTTGGACTCCTGGTGTCCGGCGCGCGGTGGTAGGGGCTGCCCCTCTATGCCCTGGATGACGTCCTCAGCTTGGCGGGCGATGTCGTCCGGTCCCTCTCGGCATCCTGCGGGGTGTGGTGCGACTTCAGTTTTGACATTCTTGGTAGGTTGGTCTTCCTTATATGTGTCATGTTCACTTGCTTGTTTTATGACCTCCTCTTCAAATATGTTCGCTTTCACATGCATGGGCTCGATCACTGGTCCAATATTGATTTTAATTGTTTGACATTCCTCCTCAATTTGCCGTGTTACCGTCCTGCTTTCTTCCGCTGCTCCCTTCGACCGTTGATCCAATTTCTCAAAACTCTGTTCATACCTTCCCTTTAGTTTTTCATTTGCTTGTTTGGCATCTGTAATCATATTGTTTAGTGTTTCATTTATTTGTTTCTTTTCTTTCTTTACCTCTTGAATTTCCTTCTTTAATTCTTCCTTTGATTGTTTATTGTCTTCCTTCATTTGGTCGTAGTTCTTATTCATATTGTTTAGTGTTTCGTTCAGTTGTTTCCTTTCTTTGATCATATCGTTCAATGCTTCCAGGATGAGACTCATCTGTAACACGGAAGGGGCGGGTATGTAGCCCTCGGTTGGCGGCAGAAACTCTGTGGTGTGAGGTGCAGGCGTCTGGACTTCTGGAACGGTGGTACATGGGCGTTTCTCCCGCGCGACATCTTTCGTCTCTGAAATCGCTGATGTGGCCTCCAGGATGCGGTGTGGTTCTTCCATAATTTATTGGATGATACAATGATGCGAGTGCAGTGAAACGATCGCAAATATGTGGGGTTATGTGCAAGATTACAAATGAATGACCACAAGTTGAAATAGTGTAAAAAATTCGTTGAAGTGAAGGAATACAAAAGTGTGCTTCAATAATATTTTCAGTGATGAAGTGAATCAAAGTAGCAATATCGTTAACATAAAATGATAACAACATAAAGGATACACAGTGAACACTTATGCGGTAATACAGGTACGCCTCTTATAATTTATTATTACTATTATTATAAATATTTTATTCTTATAATTTCTTGCCGCAATTCTATATATAGGGCTAGTATTCTTTGCAAAATTTTATATAAAAGCAGCAGTGTTCTGTTTGAATTATTCCGCAATATATCCGTGATTTAATTTTACTTCCCTCTTTATGCTTTACAAATTTAAAAAAAAATGTAAATAACTTCAATCCTCTTTTCCGTAAAATTTTATAAATTGTTTCAATATAGACCTAATATTCTTCAAATAATATGACCTTTCTTATGGTATTTCTTAAACCTATGACTTATAGTATGACCAATTTTCGAATAACACAATAATAAAATTCTGAGTTCGATTCTTTCTCTAAAAATTCATCAATCGATAAATTTCTTTTCCGTTCAAAAATTGGGTATGGTACTTCTTGTTATTTTATATAACAGTGAACAGTCAATATTAAATCCGAAAAAATTCACAACCATGAATTTTTCAAAAATTTTCTCGTTGTCAGCGCTATAGTATACTGAGCAACTAAATAATCCTCGTAGTCGATTATCCACCTCTTCAATGCCTATCACTGTTGGGCGCCAAATCATGTGGTGCGGTATTTTACTCGCCTCACATATGTAGAGAGATTTGCCAAATCATGTAGTGCTGAATCTAAATGCCTCACGTTGGGCCGGCAAATCATGTGGTGCGTTTTTTAACGGCTTCACACATGTAGAGTGAATCTTTTACTGAGTCAATGGTGTAGCGGCTATAAAATTTTGTAATTGCGTGCGTGGACGCTGGGTGAACACCAGACTGATTGACTCACTACAAGACTCAATACAATTGTCGGAATCGCGGGAGGCCTAAACGCTCGCTCACCCTTGATTCCTCTAATGACAAATTGTATAATGATGAAATTTTTTATAAGCAGTGTAGCGATCGCTAAACACTGAATACGGATACCTTAAAATTATTACCTGTGAAGAATGAGCATACAAAATCATACAGGTCGAGCAAAAATCCCGATGTAGATAATTTTATGGGACTGTGTCTCTAGTAAGTTCTGAAGGATTAAAATACGGTATTTGGACCAAATATCGTTCAGAATATATTTCGAGAACAGAGTCTTGTCGGGTTTTAAGCTCTAATGTAGGAATTTATACGATCTACGGTTGCCACTGCTGTACAATTGATGTGTTCGCTCCTAAGTCGAGGTAGGTAACAGATAAAAGCTGATATATGAGCAGGTAAGGACAAAGAATAAATATCTCGATCTGACCCCACTCGCTACATCCACTTAGACCTGTTCCAATATCCAGCTTGATTCAATTATCCCAATGATCGTATTCGATCGGTTCTTGATGATATAGAACGTATCAGACACAATAATTGACAGGCTTAAGAAATAATCGAACTCAGAAAGCGAATTAACAAAACTGAAATATATTACAATAAAATATGTAATCATACAGTGCAGATTCAGAATTTGATTTACAGGTTGATAATAATTTAGCATTAACAAAAGGAGTTAAAAATGTTCTTGTGCTTGCATGATACCATCCGTGATTCAACAGAATTTTATAATTGATAAAATTTAACAGTTTTGAAAAAATAGTGAAAAATGAATTATAAAAAATATTTTAAAATTGCTCGGGGTCGTGGTTCTGGCAGCAGAGGATAGCTAATCAACTATAAGTTCTTATAAATTCAATAGGAATAAATTCTAGACTCTTAGCTACTAAAAGCGCTTGTCGGCGTGGCCAATAATTCAACGAAGAAAAAATTTATGTTTCTGCACTGAAATATTTTTCGAAGCGTAGATTGGGGCCCCTTTTAAAAACTTATAACTCACGTGAATTTCCTTGGCGGTCGTGGTTTTCTTCTTTAGATCAAAAATCGTTTGATCGGCGGCAATCCAGGCTTCGGTTTCAGCACGTGGGGAATTTTAGTTTAAAATATCTCCTTCACCGAATTAATTAAGGGATAATTTACTTTAAGCTTTTAAATTTATCGATTGATGAAAACAGAAATTTACAAATAACAAATAAATTGGCCTAAAATATCGGCTCACAAATAGAACATTAAAATTGAACAAGAAATTTTCACAAATAGGTCTTTGGTAACTATAAAAAGAGATCTGCACGGTGAGGATTTCAAAAGGGAAGTGCTGTCTTTTCTCTAAGCTTCTAGGCTAGACCTTGCTTCTCAGAATCTCGATGTAATAATTTGCATAAAAATTTGCCATTGGTAGAACGCTTGTGACGTAAACATGACGTCAGTGGCAAGCAGTAGAATATAATTCTTTTAATTACATAATAATTCAATTCATGTAATTCTTAAAACTGCTTAATCTTATAGACATAGTTCCTCTCATACAATGTACATGTGCTAGCGTGAATGATAAGGCAGGGTTGGTGTCTGATAATAGATTAACATGTGTTGCTTTCAAACGATCACCTTCTTGGTGCTATTTCTATGCACTGTGATTGGCTTAGACCTGCCAAAGAGATTTAATTACCATGTGGTTCAGTTGAATTAAATCATTAATAAATTAATATTCTTATACAATTTTTATTAGGTTTGAGATTGTTATAATTAATTTCTGCCATTTTATCAATAATATAATTTCATGCTATGACCTATTTAGTTACAATAAGACCTGACATATAATATAATTTCTTAAATAATAAATAATTTCAACGATAACACATACATTTTATTTTTTTATTTGAAATTCTTGATCCTTTTATGGATAGTTTTGATTTTTAGAGATGGTATTATATCTTACGTGAAGCCAGCGTGACATTTGACAATACTTTGAATCAGTCAGCTGCGTTCGAACTGTTTTAAAAACATCTGATCGATAGTAAACAAAGTGTAACCTCAAAATCAATGAGCAATTCGTAAATAATTTGTGCTTTATTTGCAAAATAATTATAATTTTATTGAACAATTTTCCTAGAAAAATATTCAGTACAGAACGGTACTCTTATCAAATATACAGTTATTGATAAGTAAGCTTTATCGCTCGGTCGCTAACTATTCCTTTAGCAAATTCTTTCATTTTAAAAGGTAATCACAATTTTTCTCTCTTTTCATGAGATCTATTTGAAAGATTCATCACAATATATATAGATAATATTTTGTAGTTGATTAACTGTCCTCTGCTGCCAGGACCACGACCTTGATTTTTTTTTTTACTTCTTTTGTAAATTATTTTATCATTAAAAACCTTATTTTGTCAATTATAAAAATCTGTTGAAACGTGCATGGTATCTCACCATCAAAGCACACACACGGGTAAACAGAGTGCATCCTCTTGGACCCGTTAAGAGTGGGGGACCTATTATCGCACATATACCTATGGACAGTGACTTGCAGTACATTTTAGCCAATACCAACAAGCTGAAGGGTTCGAACTATTTTGTGCATAAAGACTATTCCTCTGAAACCAGGAATGCTAGGGCTAAGCTTTTAAAAATTAAACGAGAAATACTTAAGCTCACACCAAGCGGGTGCGTACTTTTGGCACATGACAGACTTATTGTGAAAGGACTAGCATTCAAATGGGATGACGAGGACGGGCTGCAGTGCGGCGGTAAACCAGGCCGGAATGAGTTGCGGGGGATCATCGGAGACCGAGTCGACGATCTACTCAAGAGTTTGGAGGAACGTGACGGAGAGCAACGGGGTGATGACGCAAAGCAGTGATGTGTATCCGTCAGCCGGACTGTACAAAATTACTGTGAATTAGGTATTATAGTTTACAATGTGGCAGGTTTGCGAGGTAAGCCATATAATAATTTATTCAATTTTTTAAAGAGATTTGACTGTTTTGTACTCTTAGAAACGTTTGTAGAGGAGGGTGGCCAGAGGGAATTTGAGGCATATGTGAAGGGTTTCAAAGTTCATTGGGATTTCGCAACCAGGTTGTCACGGTATGGTAGAGCCAAAAAAGGAAAGTTGATATGTTTTCGAAAAAGCTGTGACTATGGCTTTGAGAAAGAGGGTAACACAGAAAACATAGAAATAAATAATAACGATAGGAAAATATTTATTGCACCTGTATACTTGAGTGGCGGGTCGGAAGAGGAATGGGGAAGGGATTACAATTAACTGTGGGATTTCCTTGTAGCATGGGAGGATACCAGTAATCTGATAGTAATGGGAGATTTGAATGGGAGAATAGGTAGATCCCAGTCTATCCCACTGGAAGTCCTCCAAAATGAAAATAAATTTAAATGTGTTAGAAACTCCAAGGATGAATTGAGTAATCGTAAAGGAGAGAAAATCATAGAATTATGTGAGGAATTTAATTTTGCTATCCTGAACGGCAGGGCTCCAGGTGTCTCACAGGGGGAATTTACTTACATAAGTAGTAGAGGGGGTTCAGTAATTGATTTGTGCTGCATCTCAGTAGCGTACTTAGATTCAGTTAAAAATTTTAGTGTTATATCTGAATGCTTCTCCAATCATGTGCCCATTTGTCTCATACTAAATCATTTCAAAAGAATTGATAATTACAATGTTTCTCCACTACTACCGAAATTACACTGGAGGGAGTCAAAGGAACGCAAGTATAAGTTACGATTAGCGGCGAATTGCTCGCAGCTGAATACTTTGCCACGAGAGCCCGAAAACGCGATGACTTTAATGAACAATCTTATCTACAAATCAATAGAAAAAGTCAAAATTCGGCAAATACATATAAGGCTAAACAATTCATAAAACAAGTTTGGTTCGATAAGGATTGTGAGAAAAGCAGATCAAACATGTTTTCTCTGCTGAATATATTCAGGAGGACTGGGTCTAGTCAATTAAGAATAAGTTATATGAATGCAACCAAAGAATATAAATTATTATGCAGAGAGAAGAGGATTGAACACATGAAGTAAGTAGAATCAAAACTAAAATCGGTTAGAGGCTCAAAAACATTTTGGGAACTAATTAATAATTTTAGAGGTAAGCACTCAGCGAATAATGATTCTGGTATCGAAGCAGAGATTTGGGTTAGGTATTTTCAACAATTGTATTCACCCATTAGGAGTTCCGAGCAAACAAGCTATGCGGCGCCTTCAGTTAAAGATTACCAATTAGATAAGATGATTAAAATGAATGAACTCGACTGTGCTTTTAAAAAAAACTCCGCGGAAATAAGGCACCCGGATACGACAGAATACCGGCAGAATTTTATAAAAATTCGCCTACTGAGTACAGGGAACTACTACTAACCTTTTTCAATGATATCTTAGACAGCGAATCAGTGCCTACAGCTTTTGTTAGATCAATTATATTTCCACTCCACAAAAAGGCGACAACATAGACGTTGCTAACTACAGAGCGATTTCATTTGTCAACTCAGCAGCTAAGATTTTTTCAGGAATATTTTTGAGAAGAATAGAAAAATGGGTAGAAAGTGGGAATGTATTGGAGGAGAATCAGGCGGGTTTCTTCTCCTTCTTCTTTAGGTACCTTCTCCATTCTGGAGGTTGGCTACCATCATGGCAATTCTCACCTTGTTTACTGCGGCTCGGAAGAGGTCCTGTGACGAGCAGTTGAATGCCTAGGCGGCGGGTTTCAGGAGGAGCTATTCAACTGTAGATAATGTGTTTGTTCTGCATAGTATAATTCATTATAAGCTGAGCGTTGAAAAGAAAAAAACTTACAGTACTGCTTCTTTATCAATTACAAGTCCGCATTCGATCTTGTGGATAGAGAGGCTCTATTCTATAAACTACACGGCTTGGGTCTTTCGAATAAATGCGTTCGTTTGATAAGAAACTTGTATAATGATACAAATGCCGTGATTTGGTGTAATAGAGGTAAAACACGTGGTTTTAATATAGAGAGTGGCTTAAAACAGGGCTGCCTGTTATCTCATTTATTATTCCTGCTGTTTATTTATGACATATGTGAGTCTATAGGGGGAGACTTGACAATAGATGGATTCAGAATCAATAGCATACTATATACAGATGACTTGGTACAGTGCTACAGTGCTAGATGACAGTGCTACAATGCTACAAATAATGATAAAGGAGCTGCGGAACTACTGCATACGCTGGAATCTTACGCAGAATATGACAAAATCTAAGGTAATGGTGTTTCAAAAAGGTGGAAGATTGGGTAGAAATGAGAAGTGGTATTATGGAGAAGACAAATTGGAAGTAGTAAACGAATATATATAAGTACCTTGGAATAACATTTACCTCTGCCCTGTCTATGTGTTCGCATTTCAAAAATAAGGTGACTGCAGCCAAATATGGTATTAACAGTGTTTGGCGACAGCTTATTTTAAATGACAAGGTACCAATTTCATCGAAGTGGCATGTCTTTAATGCGGCAAGAAGAGCTGTTTTCACATATGCCGCGGAGATATGGGGGTATATTGAATCGGAGGAACTTGAACGTTTTGGTCGGTTTTTCATAAAAAGATTGCTCTCCCTGCCAATGAATACTCCTGACTATGTGTTATACTTGGAATCAGGGGTGGATAAAATGTGGTTGACTACCTTATGCCAGCATTTTAATTATATATTGAAAACTTTGGCTATGCCCGCCGAAAGATTCCCACGAATTATTTCGGAAATTTTTATTAGAAAGAAATGTGGCTGGTATAAGCATTGGCTAGAGTTGTGTCAGGAGTATGAGGTAGATTGGCCGGATTCATTGGAACAAAGAGATAGGTTGGTTGAGATAGGTCAGCTCCTGATTGATAAGATACGGGAAAGATTTAGGAGCGAATGGATAGGCAGAGCTGACTTGGCTCACTTCCACTCAGTGTACACAGCTTTAAATAAAGATGAGACTTTAATAAGTGATTACATCAATGATAGTAATAAACGGCACATCATTAGTATTATTCTCAAAACTAGAGGAGCCCTATTACCACTCAACTTCAGGCCGGAAAGACAGGAAGGCACTTATAGATGCTCCATGTGTAATAGTAATGAGTACGAGGATATATTTCATTTTGTAGGTGCATGTGAAATTTTGGCAGAAATAAGAAAAAAAATGGTTTAATCAATGGATATTGGAAAGGACAGATGTAATAGAGTATTTAAATGGTAGAAGTTGGAGGAATCTAGTGGGATATGTGGAAGCTGCATTAAGGTACAGAGGGGAAATGATAATAGAGTTCAATTACTGATTTATACCAGAAAAATAAGTTGTATAATTGCGAATATTAATTCAGAATAGGAAATTAGGTATTATTTTGATTTCATGCTTTCGATAATATTATAACACAAGCCTTGCCACATTGTTTGTTTGTATTGTTCATTGATCAATTAATTAATTGTGTAGGCTGTTCAAGATATTATAATTTATTGCTCGTTTTCTATTGATCACCAAAAGTTAACAGTGGTTATTGCTTTTTTTTCTCTCTCAACTTCGGCTGACAGCAGAAAATGCCAAGCTAAATGAACTTAGAACACTTTATCACGTACACCGTGAGTACCTTCAGAGGTAGGTGATTGATACCCAAGTGTTGCTCCTGGACGACTTAGCTCAGTCATAATGTTGGCGGGGAAAGGAGGCAAGTCGAAGTTCCTCTTCTTCCTTCTTTGTTAAGGCTGGCGTGGACAGCACCTCCTGGTGCTTCTGACGGCGTGATGGTCGCTCTCTACTCTGATGACACCACTTTGAGGTAATTTTGCATTGACCTTAAGGCCTCGGTTTCGCTCCAGTATAGTAGAAAGAGGAAGGATAGACAGGAGGGACGACAGCCAACAGGCCACTGTGCCCGGAGAGGATAGATGGTAAGGGATGGCAGCCAACAGGCTGCTGTGCCCTGGGAGGATGGATAGATAGGGACGGCAGCCAACGGGCCGCTGTGCCCTGGGAGGATGGATGGATAGGGATGGCAGCCAACGGGCTGCTGTGCCCTGGGAGGATGGAAGGATAAAGACGGCAGCCAACGGGCCGCTGTGCCCTGGGAGGATGGATGGATAGGGATGGCAGCCAACAGGCCGCTGTGCCCTGGGAGGATGGATGGATAGGGATGGCAGCCAACAGGCCGCTGTGCCCTGGGAGGATGGAAGGATAGGGATGGCAGCCAATGGGCCGCTGTGCCCTGGGAGAATGGAAGGATAGGGACGGCAGCCAATGGGCCGCTGTGCCCTGGGAGAATGGAAGGATAGGGACGGCAGCCAACGGGCCACTGTACAAGGAGCAGGAAGGTTGGGAGCGGAATGCTGTGGTCTGGGGCTCGTCCGGCATTTATATACTCTCCCAAAGTAGAGGGGATGGAGCTGCGCCGCCGCCAGAGGCGGTAAGAATCCCTCGATGTGCAAAAGATGGTGTGCCATTGGTACCCTCCTTATCTCCGCGGTCAGCTAGCTTGCTGATAGCCGAGCGTCTTTTAATAATATTAATATTTATCTAGCAACATTTTACCATCACAATTTCACTTTGTGACAACTTATCGATTCCATCAAGAGATACTAATTATTATATACATTTAATATCAATACTGCTATAATATTGTCATGTAAATAAAGTTCTTTTCTTCCTTCTTTCTTTCTTTCTTTGAAGACGGTTATTTTTGCTTGACCTGTCTGGTTTTACATGGGTAATGGGAAGTGCAAAGGTGATTTATGAGATGATCAACGTCCATGCCTATTCGATGAGACTCGGCGGGATTTGAAACCAGGTAGCATTAGCAGACTGAAGCGTGCAACGCCTTAGTCGACTTGGCCATCCTGGCCGGCTGGTCTTTCCCTTGTTCTCATCACTTCATATCAATGAACTGCTCTAAAAGCCTCTAAGAGATCGTCTCTAAAAGCATAATGTAAAACAGAAAATCTGAAAAGAGAATCTTCACAGCAAAATTTTATCAAAAATATCGCACAATTGTAATACTCAAATAAATAAAATAAATAAATAAATAAATAAATAAAATAATAAAATAATAAATAAAATAAATAAAATAAATAAAATAAATAAAATAAAAAAATAAATAAAATAAATAAAATAAATAAAATAAATAAAATAAATAAAATAAAAAAATAAATAAAATAAATAAAATAAATAAAATAAATAAAATAAATAAAATAAATAAAATAAATAAAATAAATAAAATAATAAAATAAATAAAATAAATAAAATAGATAAAATAAATAAAATAGATAAAATAAATAAAATAAATAAAATAAATAAAATAAATAAAATAAATAAAATAAATAATAAATAAAATAAATAAAACAAATAAATAAAAACTAATCATTTGAAAAAACATTAAGAATGCAATTAGGGGAAAGTGAAATTGAAGTGGATATCATTCTGTGCTGGATCATTTATTGACTGATTGATTTATGATTTATTTTATTTTATTTATTGATTGAGTGACTTGATTTATCAAAAATTGATTACATTGGAAGTATAAAATTTACAGTCACATTACTCCAGAGTCTAGAAGCCTGATGATCCATAAGAATGAGAATAAATTTAAATAACTAAAAATAGAAAGATGTTTTATTTATTTGTTTACTCAGTTTTAGGTTGTACTCTCATTAAACTCTGAGAGATAAATCTGTTATGAAACTCTTTGTAATCTTGAAGCTCATTGTATTGCAATTATTCTAATAAGATTTCACATCGGTTTGAGTTATGAGATAAAGTTTCTAACCCATTGTATTATCTTAAGTGTTCGAGTGTCATTCATTGTCGGGCGACATTCTTTGTCAGTGGTTGAGTGGTTGAAGAAGAGCATGACGGGGCGGGGTGGGGCGGTGTCAGTGGCGGCGGCGGCTGATTTATGCGATCTGTCCACAGTGCCGAGCGTAGATAGGACAGACGCTGGCCCCAAAGTGTATTACTTGCTTGACGATCTCCAGAGAAAGTCGAAGTATTTTGTGCATAAATTCGGCCAGCAAGGGCTCAGACGGGGGCTTCCGTTGTCCTCCACAATGGAGAATCAATTTATGGCGTACGACCCTTCCCCCAACCACAACACACCAAATCCTCCCACTGACCCCACAGACGACGAGTTTCTAACCTACTTAGCTGTTTGTATCCACATTATATTATTCAATTCCCTTCCAACCCAGAAGCCTAGACACAAACCGGATTATTCAGCTCCCACCAAGGAGTCTACTAAATTTCAATATTGTTTAGGTTATTGGGACCAGACATGAAATTCAGTTCTGATATCGCATTTAGCTGGAGGTCGCACTAATTAATGTAGCATTCATACTCTACAGTGTTTCAGAAACTAGAATTGATCAGGGTACGAACGATTAAACGTACATGCATCCATAGATTAATTGGATAGTTGTTGAGAGTATTATTGTAGTTATTATTTTTATTGTAGCCATCATATATTTTATTTATTTTTTTGGATAGTAATTGGGTTCAGTAGCTATAAGAATAGAGTCAAGGAGGATTGAGAGTTACATTAAACAGTTTGAAATCATTTAGCTATCATTGATTCATTCAAGCTCATAGTTGTGATATTCAATAAATTGTAAATTTCCATAAGATCCAATATTGATGTCTCCTCGAGTGGAAGAGGTCAGTCAAACATTCCAAGTGAATTTCAATTGTTAATTGGATCGAAATGGTTTAAAAATAGTATTATTCATCAATGAATCAAAAGATTGAAGATCATCATTATTTTCTTAGTATGAATACATAGTTATTATGAATATTCATATCCCTCTAGATATCAGAACCGCTCCAAACTGACATTCGAATAAATAAATGAATGTTTATTTGTCAAAAAAACTAAAACTACAACATCAATTACACAAAATATTAGATGAATTACAATATTACATACAATAGTTGGTTACAAAAAATTCTTTTAATGTGTACTCTACTTGTTTAGTTTTTTTCTGTGTGGAAATTGACCTACTCCACTATGGCGAACCATGTTCTAGAATAGGTTTTGTTAGTATTTTTGTGCGTATTATTAATTAGTTAGTGTTTAGTAAGTCATAAGGTGGTTAGTTGTTATTTGAAATAATGTTTTATATGTTCTGTCTTCCTTTGCTCATCAACCAATTGTGTACTATTGTTTTGAACTTTCTAGGATGATTAATCTGTTTAAAGTTTGCAGGAAGTAGATTATATAATTTTGGTGCTAAATGATTGAAATGTCTCTGGTATAGTGCCTTCCTTGCAACACTGGTGATGAGAATATTCCTGTATCTGGTGTTGTGGTTGTGGTTTCTGGTTTGAAATGTTGTTGGGTTCTTGTGTAATCTGCATAGTATCTCCTTGGAGTAAAACTGTCTTGGATCCATCACGTCAAACTCACTGAATAGCTGGTCTGATGAATAGCGTGGAGGCTTCTGGTTGATGTCCCTCATGATCAGCTTCTGTACCCTGAGGAGCGGTTCAATGTGCAAGAAGCTTGCACCTCCCCATCCCACAATCCCGTACAACATGAGGGACTGTGCTAGAGAGAATTAAATAACTCTTAGACATCCCTTGTCGACCAGTGTCCTCAAAATCCTGAATCTGCAAAAAGTCTTCCTCAGTCTCCCGCATAATTCATTGAGATGATGATCCCAGCGCAGAAAAGAGTCCATTGTAACTTCCAGGTATTTCTGTGACTGTTTCCTGCGAACTGTGTATGAAGTGTTATTCCGTTGATTCTTGATTACTATCTCATCTCCTGTTGGCTGTCCATGTTGAGTCGCCGAAAAGGTCGGAAAGAAGGTTTTCTCATGGTTTAATGTTAGCAGATTTTCAGCAACCAGCGAGACACCCACTGAATTGTCCAGTCTCGGCTTCTCTCCAGGTCATCTCCCAGGTCGGTTCAGAGAACAGTATAACAGTAGGCCTATCATCTGCAAAGGTGGCGATTGATCCATTAATTTCCATGTTGCATAATGGATTTATGTAGAGAAGAAAAAGAATTGGTCCTAGTACTGTTCCTTGTGTCACTCCAAACTTTATAGTCAGCTTGTTGCTTATACATCCATTGACTCTGACACATTGTGTTCGGTTTGATAGGTAGCTCTTGAAAAGATTACATGCGACTCCTCTTATTCCATAGTTATCAAGCCTTGAAAGAAGAATGTCATGTGACACCGTATCAAAAGCCTTCTTTAAATCTAAGAATACTGCTAATGGTTTCTCTTCAGTGTTTATTCTATCGGCAATCTGAGTGGTCACATAGTATCATTTGTACTGCGACTAGATCTAAAACCATATTGGTTTGGCGATGGAAGATTTTTTTTTCAAGAAAGCTGATCAGTCTTGTTTTGATACACTTTTCAAAAATTTTTGATAATGAACTGAGTAATGATATAGGTCTGTAGCAATTCATATCTTTCTTATCTCCTGTTTTGAAGATTGGACAAATGACAGCTTCCTTAAGACACTGTGGAAAAACAACTTCCTCAAAAATTCTGTTTGCAATATGTGTTAAAGGCTTGGCAAGTATAGTATTATTCTGTTTGAAAAAATCTGGTTTTGAATTATCGAGTCCAGGTGCACTATTAGCTTTAAGACTATTGAAGATTTTTATAATTTCGTCCTCACTGACAGGTGTAAAGGATAATGACCGGCAGACTATCTGATCAGCTGCCGCATGCTCATCTGCACCATTACAATCGCTATTTAGAATGTCCTGGGCCAGTTTCGATCCAATACTAATGAAAAATTCATTGAAAGAATTTTCCATATCTTTATCATCATCTCCCAATTTCAATTCTCTCCCTTCCAAGTTGATTTGGTGGATTTGTGTTCTTGGCCGTTGCACTTCAGATTTTTCTCTTATTACTTCCCATGTTTGCTTAGAGTTGCTGGAAGTTTCAAATCGCCATGAAAAGTATTGTCTCTTCGCTTTTTCTATTACAGTTGTTAGTAGAATAGTGGCAATAACTTGAAGAGCAAGTTACGGAAAAAATAGAGGAATGGTTTTTTCAATATCGTCATTAGGTAGTTTGGGAACACAACTTTTCTCCTGTTCATGAAACCGCACAGAGTATATTCATGTGTTTATTTAAACAAATAAATTACAATTTGAAAATAATTGCTAGCAAGATAGCAAATACCATTATTGAGTTTCCTCAAACTGATAGAAACTTGGTCAGTTGCACAGACGTTTGAGAACAGTATGTAAATATATTGTTCATTGAATACAATGTTCGTTAACAACTGATTCCTTTTTATGGGAACTGATCCAATCATTATCATACAATTATATCGCGAGTATACACATGACACCTCCCATTTCGCTTGAATCATGAATCATTTTTCGCTTGTGGCCTTCCTCCGTCAATGGCCCTGATGATTAATGACACCCAAGTCCTCCCATTCATAGCCTCTGCCCAACCTTATTGTTATTCTGAACAACTGATTGCTCACTGGACTACTTTTTCTTCTACCAGATTTTTACCTATTATCAACCAGTTGAGAGACTTGAATATTCCTTCATCTTTATAATGCAGGTGTTAGGTTCAATCAATTGATTCAAAGACTTGAATATTTCTTCCTCTTTATGATGAAGATGTGAGGTATAAATTTGTGAGATCAATTGATTCGAATAATCTGTAACGTATGACATAACATTGTTACTTATTTTGTTTGGTATGAATGTTGGTGGATACATTGATATCAACTCTGATAGATGGAAAAATAGATAACATCACATATTAAGAAGGCGACAAGTGGTGGAAAGAAAATGTCAAATTGATGATTTAGGAAAACAATATTTCAAGAGATCCTACGTGAGGGATTCCAAGACAGATAATATACCGGTAATGAGGAGAGTGTTTATCACTGTGAAAGTGAGAATAACGATATTTGGTTTGACACCATTGATAAAACAATGAGTGATATTCCACAGCAGTGCCAAGAAGACCTATCATCCTTTCTGTTATCAAGTGCTAATTGATCGCAGATTCAGACGTCCTTTATGTAAATCAGAGATTGCTGCTACCGCCTCATAATCGTCGTGAGGCAGCTGAGCATTGTAAACCTCACTTAGTTATACTGTTTGCTTTGCTTAGAACATCAAAGCCAAACTTCGCTGCAGCGTTCACGTTCTGACTGCGAGCTGTTATGGCAGCATGTTTATGTTTGTGTTTAATTCAGCACTGCTCCTCCTGAGAATGTTGCAGCTCCATACTCCGTCTCAACACCTTCACGCTCCAGCTCACGGGCTCACTTGTCACAAATGGATATTAGCATCCGAATCAATTGCTATAGCTGTCTCAATACACACTTGATTGTTTACGCGGGCTAGAATTGTAATAAGTACTAATTCAACAGACCATAAACACATGAGATATCAACATGTTAGGTGGTTGAATATTTTCCCGGAGAATAGCTCTCTTGTCTTGAAACTGTTCTTGTAATTATCAAATCTGCAAAATCTGACGATTTTGGAATCTCACTGTCGATTAAGGATAGTTGTTGATATTATTAGATGAAGTATAAGTATATTCATGTGAATACTGATGAAGTAGTAGTTGTGAAGGTGATATTGTGGTAGTTATTCATACGTAATAAAAATACTAGATACTGCCAAACCACAGATTCATGAGAAATTGATATACCGGTTTCTTAATTTTTAATAAATCTGTGGTTTGACAATATCTAGTCTTCTTATTCAGAGTTCTAGAAATCGTTTCTTAAGAAATGCATGGAAACAGAAAAATGTCTTTTGAGAACCAAAAGTGTCCTGAGCTAAAATTAATGAAATATTTCTCAAAAACTCCAAACATAATGAATCTTCACTACTCAATCTTCAATCAATAAATCAATCAATCTTCAATAAACATGGAAATAGAAACTTTTTTGGGAATTTTCTTCTATACTAAATGTATAGTTAATTGAGAACTCGGTTGATCTGAGTCTCTACTGTCAACAATATTGAGTGTCCGTCTTCTTTATGATAGAAGGTGACGAACTGCATGTATTCATGTAATCATTCTCTCAAATGGTCAAATTATTGAATGAATTGTCAGAAATGAAGTTCTAGATTTATTTGCACTTAACTGCAAAATTCTTGAACCAAACTTTTTAAGAGCAATCTGATTTGAGTTTCTCAATTTGTGTAAGCTATTTATTTAATACAAATCAATTTGAAACAATAGTAATTTGTCTTTTTCAATTCACGATTTCACTAATTGAGTTGAATAGTTGACCAAGACTGCTAATCAAACTGAGTGCAGCAACATCACTGATAATGAATACGAGGGGACTGGTGCAGATCCCAAAAGGAATATTAGTGTTTATAAACGTAAACGAAATGCATCACGTTGACAGATTGCAAGGCATCAACTTCTGATGCTATCAATCCTATATGTTAGCGTTACAATGGGAATACACAATACAGTGTTATTGTAGGGGAAGCGATAATCCTAGTGTATGCTCATTGTGTGTGCTGAGTGAGATAGTGCGACCAGACAACAGACATGAGTGGCCGCGGGTGAGGTGGGAGGAGGATAAGGCAACCACTAGGTGGGTTTATTGTGGCTGGGGTTTGGTCAACGGCAGAACGTGCAGATCAGAATACAGTTGGCAAAGGGCTTAGTAGGAGGCCACCTACTATTCACAGGCCAGCCATACATAGTGCCACTTTCGTCATCAGAGGACAATCTGTTGCATGGAATTACACAAACTGACCTGCTGGTCCTTATCATCACAACGTGATATTACAGTGACTTGATTAAAATTGTAGCTAGACCTCATCTAGTAATGGAGTAGTAATTAATGTCACCGTTAGGGGACACATCATCACTTCAACTGAGTTTCTTGCAGTTACAATCATAATTATGAACATTAGCTAAGTTATTTAGACTTATCTTCAGTGATTGTAATTATTCTAGGCGCCAATAGAATGTGGTGGGATGGGGAATGCATTGCAAGTAATAGGTTGGTAGGATAACATAAGCAAGTTTCAGCTCGTATAAGACAACTTCTCAGATTTTCTACGGACACAATAGAATGATTTCGATAACAAAAAATTCTCAGCCAATACAGCTGATTGTCTCGGAAAACCCACCTCAAAAACAGTTAGAGAACACACTGGAGGCTATGGGAAAACCTCCAAATCACGAAAATTTTACCCCCCTGGCACCTCTAGAGCCCCTCAAGTTTTTTCGACACATTTAAATAAGCCTCGCACAGAAAATTCGATAGAAGCTTTTTTGTTCAGCTCCAGGAGATAAGCCTATATCCATAGTTCGATTTCGACCAGATTCAAATGGCGCCCCGGGAAAGTTTTCATAAAAAAGTTGAAGTTTTCCCAAATACCAAAAATTCTCAGCCAAAACTATGAATTCACTGTAGAAACTAAATACCAAATCTGTTGCATACTACACTGGAAGCTACAGGAAAACCTCCAGAACTTTCAAATTTTTACCCCCGGCACCCCTGGCCACCCCCGAATATTTGGGACACATTTAAATTTGTTTCCACAAAAAAATTATAAGAAGCTATTCTGTTCAGCTCACCAATTCAAGTGTAAAGCAATAGGTGAATTTCAACAAAATTTAAATGGCGACCCGGGAAATTGAGTTTTCATCGAAAATTTGAAGTTTTCCCAAATATGAAAATTTCTCTGCCAAAACTCTGAGTTCACTGTGAAAACTGAACACTGAACTGAGCATACTACACTGGAGGCTACGGGAAAACCTCCAGAACCTCCAAATTCTTCCCCCCGGCACCCCTGTACTCCCTCAATAATTTGGGACACATTTAAATTTGTTTCCCACAAAAAAAATATTACAAGCTTTTTTGTTCAGCTTGTCAAATTAAGTGTATAGCCATAGCTAAATTCAACCAAATTCCAATGGTGACTCGGGAAATTGAATACGCACAGAAAACTGTGTGTGTGTGTGTGTGTGTGTGTGTGTGTGTGTGTGTGTGTGTGTGTGTGTGTGTGTGTGTGGTGTGTGTGTGTGTGTGTGTGTGTGTGTGTGTGTGTGTGGTGTGTGTGTGTGTGTGGTGTGTGTGTGTGTGTGTGTGTGTGTGTGTGTGTGTGTGTGTGTGTGTGTGTGTGAGAGATAACTTTGGCAGTGTTTTAAAGGCTGGCTTCACACATTTGATTTTTCACTGTGGCTACAGCTATGGTAATCGTATAGCCATTTCGCTTTCCAGTAAAGTTATGACCTTGTTTGCGCATGCACCAAAAAACTTTGTTTGTCACAGCATTTATTACTGGAGCTTACCTTGTCTTAATACAGCATTGTAATGCCTATATACACACATATATCCATAAACGCATTACAATGCTGTATTCAGACAATGTGAGCTTAGTGCATAATAATATAAGCTTAGTGCATTATATATGTGGGTGTATGGTGTTGCTTATCTAAATAGAGCATAATTATATTAGAGCAGCTGATAAAAAATTGGGTTAACGTGAACAGTAAAAATTGAACACTAACTGACACTGAAAGTATCACTTCTAAGGTTATTTCCCAATCTATACTTAGGAGTTTCAGGTACAAAACCCCCCTCAAACCCCCCACCAAAAAAAAAACATATTAGGGAGTTTAGGTAATAGATAGCTTAGGTCTATGATGATTTATTTAAAGGCTCTTCCCTTAAACATACCTTTTTTGTGGATCTCACTTGGACTTACTTTTCATTACACCACCATGAGTACATTTGTACTTCAATTAGTAATATACAAGCTCATCCTTTGAAAATAAAATATTCTTTCTCCTACTATTATTATTTTTCAAATCTTGGAATGATGTAAACTCTATAATTGAAACATTGAAACGAAAGGCTACTTAGAAAACATAACCATGTGACCAAAAACCACCAACACCACAATACACATGTAAATAGTGGTAGCCGCTCATGTGCAAATGTTTACAGTCATAGAAGGCGATTGGGCAGGCGAAGCCCGACTCCCAGCCGGAGCGCGAAGCGCGGAGGCTGCTATCTAACTCTATACAGTTATAAAAGGCGATTGGGCAGGCGAAGCCCGCCTCCCAGCCGTAGCGTGGGGCGCGGAGGCTGATAACCCACCCTACTGGTGGTGCAGGGGGCGAAGCCCCATGCCGAGCGCGAGGCGCTAGTAATTCATTATAACAAAATGCCAATCCTACTGGTGAACCAGTGGTTTCATTTCCACCTTAACCACCTAATGCCTTAGTCGTTATTTGTCAGTGTTGAGTCATTAGCTTAGGCTACATATTATTGAAAACTGTAATATTGTTGAATTTTGTAGTTGGAATAAATTTGATTTGATTTTGATTTGTCACCTGGTCAAATGGGGCATATATATAATAAAATATTCATCTCATATTCATCATAATTTTAGAGTTTCAAATTATAATTAATTCAATGAACAGTCATTTGTCATTGACAGGAAGATTGTTTATTTGTTTGTTTTCAATATCGACCGTACAACATTCCTCTATTATAACATATCCTCTATTATCAATAACAAATGTGGGCTCATGCGATAAATAGAAAAATGTTATTGCATACTGGAGGTGAATTTCATGTTTGTCATTGACTGATAGTTTATTTATACCCCAAAATTATCTTTTTGGGGAGAGCTCGTTTGATAGGACGGACTTGTAGTGAGGTCCGCCTGATCTAGTGAAGAGGATAGGTTTTTTTTAATACAGTTTTTTCTGTCGCAGTTCAGGCAGTTTAAAAAAGAATTGTATTGTTAGAGAAGACAAGTTTGAACCGATTCATTAGTTCAGATATTTTTATCTTGTTGTGTAGTTGAGAAGTTGATATTGTGGTAATTATTCATATTGAATGAAAAAGACTGAGAAATTGTCAAAAAACCACTGATTTATTGATAATTAGAAAGACCGGTTTCGGTTATTACACCATTGTCAATCTCTGATAAACTGACAATGGTGTCATCAGAGATTGACAATGGTGTAATAACCGAAACCGGTCTTCCTAATTATCAATAAATAAGTGGTTGTTTGACAATTTCTCAGTCTTTTTCATTCAATATTTTTATCTTTTATTTCAATTTTTAATATCGCGTCTATAAGTGGATTCCAAACTTAGGGGCATCTCGAAAGGTAGGTGTTTTTGTTAACATCCATTTTATTTTATTACCACAAAAATTGAAATTTCTGAAGCCAAGCGAGTAGCGTTCATTTATTTATTAAAGAATATTAATTAATAGTTTTGTGTGATATATAACCATATATAACCATTTTGTGTGACCATATTCAATCATAGTTATCATAACATTAAAAGTGTTAAATATTTTTTTCTTCCATTTTTGTTATCATTTTCTACACCAAAGTTACATTATTAAATATGTACCGAATTTTGGTGGAGGCTCCTCCTCGCCCTTACAGATTGAATTGAATTCCAGTATGACAGAGACAAAGAATATTTGAGACTGCTTTGGCATTCAATTTAGTTCTGAATTAAACGTACTTTTTATTGATTGTCACCCTCAGGGAAACTCCCAGGAACTAAATTTTATAGACAATGACTAACTGTATTTCAAACTAGAAGCCACATTTCCGTGCATTATGGTTACCTTTGTATTATTATCCCTTACAGTATTTCGATCACATTTATTAATTTATTTTTTTCTCAATTCATGAGAATAATCAAGAACTCAACGCTCCCGATTTCTTCTGAGAATCATAATCATCACTAAAAGTATGATTCATTTTTGTTAATCATCATTAATATTATTACTACCAATCATTATTATTATTCTTATCAGCAGGATTGATGCATATCATGTACATTCCATATTGATGATAGAATCTTGGAGGATTATAAGTTTATAATCCTAGGATTATAAGATTATCCAATGAGAAATCAAGACACAGTGAATAACCGATTCCCAGTAATTCCTCCCCGTGGAATCAATGCTGATAGGGTTCTCAGCTTTTGAGTAAACAAAGTCGGGTATTGACTGTACAGATCCTCCGTCATCCCTTTGCATTATGCCTTTTGTAGGCTCTATAAAGCCGTAAGAAAAGTTTATGTTTGTATTGAGAGCTCCTAATTGAGCAGTCAAGATCTGCATCGTTGCATTTTGTACGAGTGACTGCTCCCCTCCAACCGCTCATGTTTTGTTCAAATAATGATGTTCGCTTCATGTATTTTGCTTTGTTAAGGAAGTTCGTTCCCCTGCTGACATTCATTCCCCTCATGAGAAAGGAACCACCACTGTTCATGCATCAAATGATGTCGGATTGACCGCCATTCATGCATCAACAATTGCCAAACTCAGAACATACGCACAAAGTTACTGTTTCGCTGGCAATCGAAATTGTCGTGGCTTTTCAATGTTACGTGAAGGAGAATTCACAAGATGTTTGTATGATCGTGGTTTAGAACATGACTTGTCAATTTCTCAATTTCTGATGTGAATCCATCATGATTATTCGAGAGAAAGAAAGGGAGATTCAGATTGAGATATAGAGAAAACTAGAGACAGGGAAAAGCTAGGTTTAGAGGGCCCAGCCCCACAAATTGAGAAACCACTATTTCATTACTCCAACTCATGAAACATCCAGTCACAAACTCAATTGATAGACTGGTAGGCACACCCATTTTGAATATATCATTAATAATTCTAAGTTGCATAGATAAATATATATTATTATGGTAGTAAACATGGAAGGAATTATCTTTGGTGTGATCCCACTAGGTGAAAGAAATAATTTCTTTCAATCCGCGTTAGTCAGTTCAATAGTAATGGTTATTTATTTACTGAGGAAATCTTTATAAGCTAGATCCTGGACCTAGAGCAATTATTCAGTGCATCGGAATTAAAATGCGAGTTGGAGCGTTTTCTGTGATTCTAAGTCATTGCGAAAATATTCTAGCATTGCTTGAAATTAGTCCAATACTAGAGTATTGTCTCAAAGTGAAAAGTTTTAGCCACCTCTGACACTTTCGACTAATATTAGTATTTTAAGATCACTTCTCAATTTTACTGAAAAAAAAATCATTTTTATTTTCATTTTCATCAAAAATCTACAACTTCATAGACGATAACAGTAAGATTGAAAATTGACCATTACGAATAGATATGAATATGTTCTAAAAAGTTCTACACTATTATTCTATTAATTTTAGAAGTCAAATAGCATTATAGTACCCTTTTCTGAAAAGTTTTAATATGAAATAACAGATTAATAACACAAATTGAAACAACAGGTTTGATTTCTCACATCATCTTCCGGTTTTAAAAATAGATTTCAAATAAATGTTTTACTAATAGTTTTGTTCTAATGAAATAATTTAGTTTTGTTTTTACTGATAATTTTTGGAGACCTTTCCAGTTTACTAGGCTCGCATCATAAAACTGTGATCACAATTATTGATATTATCAATCTCCTGTCTTCAAGTATTGAGATTATTGTCAAGATAAATAATGAAATTCACTCAGTAGTTTTGTCGTCTAGACATCCTCGGTCTACTCGGAGAATTGCCGTCATTATCTCAAAAATGAGTTGGAAATTTAATAGAGGACCATCGTACCTAATTCGCATTCCGAATACGAATCCGTGGTCACAGAATATTTGCCTCTGCTCTCATTGTTTTCGTTTCAAAGTAGAACAGAGGTCTCCCTTTTTTTATTACTGAGCAAGCTACAATCCAACCTACAGTAATAGCGAATGTTTGTCGTTGTTTTTACATAACTGGAGTGAAGCCTTGGACCCAAACAACGCTGCAAATTCACTGCAATTAGCATCTATGTGGGTTGAATTAATTGCAGGCGATGTCCGTCCTCAACAGCATTCATGAGGTTTCCGTTCATTTACTTCTAGATTGGCTCTTCTGTGCAAGCTTCTAGCAAGGAATTAAAAAAAAACTTATTCTCGGATACCTATTATATTGTCAAGATTCTGACTTGAATTTCATATCATCATCATAATATAATAAATTATTTGAACTGCACATGATTTTCATGAGATAACTTGATATCACTCATCTTAATAGAAAAAGGAACAGTTTTAATAGTGGAGTCTCTCTATTGAATAAGAGGTAGCAAAACTTCTTTTCTCAATTTTCTAATTTTTGCAAGAGGAGATTGTAGATTCCCATTTTTACATCATCCACTCGAATAGATAATGTACACATTCGAACTCATAGTGTAGCTTCAAGATTAATATAAGAATAACAATTTATTGAGACAAAAATTAAAAAGTCATGCTTATAGCTTGGAGTTACCATTAATTCCTTGATTAGAAACCTAGGAGCTCAAGAAAATTTGACAACTGATCAGTGGTTGATTTTTTTATAGCTCATTCTTCTGAGTAAAAAAGTTATCCTAGATTCTATTATCCTTTTAAACTTGTTTCCCAAATAATCAGACATTCCACCGTAGCTTTGAAGCAGTAAGTTCATACTTTTGTGGTATAGATTATCTCATTGAGCATTATAATCTCAGGAGTGAACCACAAGCATTGGTGGGTTGGGGTGCGAGAGGGGATGGGGGAGGTCTCTTTGACAACAAAGTAAGCAGGTCCTGAATGCTATCGACGCTGGAGCTGAATAATGTGGTTTTGATTAGTGCACTAAACTGCTTATAACTGGATTCATCAGAACACGATTAACTGACTAAATGACTTACTGCACATAAAGCTAAACTGGGAAATCATGAAGAGTGGTAGTGCTGGGTTGGCTAGTTAAAACAGGACTGACATCATTATTAGAGAAAAATTCATTATAACCTATTCACAATAAGGTATCTCTTTAATTTGGTTAACAGTGAGAATTTTCTCTTAGATTACATTATCCGCATCCCCAATCTTGACAGGTTGTGCTAAATCTGTTTTGCTAATTTCCCGAATATAAAAGTATTTCAATAGAGTATTCTATCACAGCTGGTTATTTGATCGCTCACCTTCTTCATAAACTACGACCTATACGGACAGATACTGCTTAATCTGATTTTCGTCAGACTAATTAAAATTAGATGGTATTTGTTCGTTACAGCAACTTTGACAGATATAATTTTCTAAATGTAGTGTGGTCTATAATAATGTAAAATGACATGACTTTGATTATCGAATATTGGCTTAATTATTATTTGAATATCAAACCTATTATCATAAAAATAGTGATAATTGTTATATTATCATCATCCAATGTAGATTTGGGTGTTTTATGGAGAGAATGATCTTTATCTCCTTGATATGAGCTAGCGTGGTGACAAAAAATAGTTAATCCCTTATAATATTGAGGCTGGAAGAATAACTCGATTTTGGTTTTCCTCTGTTTTTGTTCTTCTGGTTATCGATTTTATTAGGTCGGGACTTTGCAATTCCCATTATCGATGCAGAGTGGGCGGCAAAGTATCAATCTGGATTGATTGGATGCTCCACTTCGAGATCCCGAGTCTGATGCGTTTCTCTGCATAAAGTTTGCTTCGTAACAAAGTTATCAAGATTGATAAGGACTTGGCCAGCAACTTCAAACTGGGAAATTCCAACTCTATTGACATAACGAACATTCATAGTCGGAAAGTTATATTTGAACCGAGTCATTCCGATGTCTGAATCCACAAGTCAGAAACCGTTGAGATTCTAGATAATCATTTCTGGCAGCAGAACATTATCCGACACAGATTCGAGTACTGATCTACAATTTTTTTCATGGACCTCGTTTCCGAAATATGATAGAATAAAGTTAATGAATTCAATTATATCTGTATACTCGGATTATTGTATCTACTTCAAAATACTGTTTCACTGGTGTAGTTCTTGGATCTACATACATTCTTGGATCCCGAGAAGTTTCAAGGAGTGAAACACATAGCTGATTGAAGGGTCGTTTTCCTGAAAAAGTGTCCTAAAACTCGAAATCCATTTTCAATTATTGAGTTTCGCTTCAGTCTTTATCGGATAACTAAGTATACTGTAAAGCAAACTCATGTCAAAAACACAAGCTTAGAATCGAGCGATCCTTTTGCAATTAAAACCAACAGAAAAATATCTTATTAAAGAATAAGTCCATTAGTACAAAAGTATTACTGATAGATGAATGTATAACAGTGACTTCTCGCAAGTACGGTATCAATCAAAACTTTAATATTATAGGAGCGGTGCAGATGAATATCACGAGCATTAATTTCGTTCTACGGAAAATCTACGTTCTGCTGAGGGTGATGAGGCTACACATGAGCTCCAGGCTTGTGTGTGGTAATGAAACAGATGATTGAGAGAGATGATGTATGAACAATAGAACATGAGAATAGATATTAATTGATATGGAATAATAAAATAGACAAATGTAATGGCATGGAAAATGTATTTTCCTCAATTGATGTACATTGTCAATTTTGTATAGACCAACAATTATAATAATATCGAGTAACCTGGCAGGCTCAGGTCTCGTGTCAGAGTTTTCAGGTCGCAACTGATCATTTTTCAGGGCCTCTGACATGACCTAACGACTGACCAATGATTTTCATCCTTTCATTTCTACTTATAGTAGTCTGGATTCAATAAAAACTATTATTCTAAGAATTAAAATCAATTGTGATATGAGATATCAGATATGTGATATATAACGTGCGAAATATATTGAAATGTGAAAAGCAGACTTTGAATAATATCTCATACCAGTCGACGTGTTCAAAATGGTTTCGAAAAGTCAGGGAAGCAAGCGCTGCTTTTTTCTAGCAACGTATGCAGTTTTTCAGAGTGCTCTCTGCGAATGTGGAATTATAGGAATTTAACCATTTCTCTGTGCAAAATCTGTCAGGCCTTCCAGCTCAACCACCACAATTTCCACCTAAAACAATTTTGTTGCGGATTGAGCACGTTCAAGCAAATAAATATCTTCAACTTCTATTACCCCAGGCAATTTATTATCACGAATGAGATCCATAAATCATCTTAGTATTCTTGAAATATAGTTTCCAGTGTTATTTTTCTAGTTTATTTCAAATACTATTCCAATAGGGATAGAAATGGAACTCATAATGTTTTCCATTAACCATATCAATTGAAGACAATTACATTAAGCCATGCTCCATGATAGTTCAAATAATATTAACATGTTTACTTAAAGAATTCTTCCAGTCCATTCCAGCCCATTTTATTTGAAATGAATATCCATTACTCTTTATGAATGATTATTGAATATTCTAATAAATCTTCAACTCTCCTTTGCATTTTTGCACATTATAAGCTTGAGTTATGCATAAGGGTGAGTCAGTATCAATTCCATATTTTGTCATTCTCAAAATGGTAATGTCATTCTCATATCATATCCCAAGTGAGCTACATGTAATCAATACGGCCAGACTCAATCTAAACTCCTGTAAATGCTCACTCATAGAGTAGACATGCACCGTGAATCAATACATATGGATCTTCCATCACATTGATGGAAAATGTGTGTAGAATTAGCTCAATTTGTGTGTAAAATTACCAAAGCGTGAACTATGGATAACTCAACTAAAACCTCTTCACACCATCTTATGCCATGAGTTTATCACTTTTTCATTGCTGCTTATGACTAGCCTTCGAGTCATGTTATTATTTACAACTTGAAGCTGTCTGCACAAACTTCTTAGTTTGAGTTTCGATGCCTCTTCCCCAACTGCTAGCTGCTATCCTACACCTAACTTGTTCGTCGTGAACTCCCATGGAGAAATGTTTGCCTAGCTTTTGCATCCATAGCGCATGCCCAAATACGTTCTTGGATGTCGAGTTGTACAAGTATTCCAATTAGTCTCACCCAGCCCTTGCCCAAGGAGTCTGAAACTGTTTTGTTTCATTTAGCTCGTGACGGCGGAGCTGGTAAGATGAGGCTGTCATTAAACGAAAATTACACCGTCCTCTCTCACAATTTCTTCTCAGTCCTTTTTATATCTCTTCACTTTTATCCCCAGAATTTATCTTCAACATCTTCCCATCACCTTCACTGTGATTCATACATGTATGGAATGACCAGAGTCACTGCAGTAGTCACTGAATTGGAAGAGGTAGTAGAGAATCCCCTCCTCCTCTCTATTTGTTCAAAGTTACAGTAAGTTATATTATCACTAAATTGGCCACTGTTCTTCTCGTAACCATATTTCAATCATCAAATTACTATAACTAGACTTGAATCAATGGAACTTGTTTATTGAAACAACTAAAGAAGGAGTAATTCCTAATGCTATTTCAATGTACAGATTTGATGATTATTCGAGTATAGTGATAAATCAGTCGTTATGTAGGTATGGGGATGAAGGAGTTGGAATAGGGAAAAAGTTAATTACAACTGAATCACTTTTTTGTTGAAACTGTAAATCATTCCCATAACTTTTTTGTGAACAATCACACTGAGTTCATTATCTTGATTAACTGACTTGAATTCTATTGAGAGGATACATATGGCTTGATTTATCTCGTTTACTTGTGATATCATTGATCTATTTCGAATCACTTTCAACAGAATTAGTCTTGACATGCTAGTCGAAAACATCCTGAACGGATAGCGGCGGATAGAAGAAGAATTTCAATAATATCTGATCAGAAGAGGTATTTGAATGATTAGAAGGATTACAATGGCAAAGGTCTGAGAAAACGAAGCTAGCGTTGATTATACTGTTACCAAACGTCAACATTGTAGTTTCAAATATTGCTACTTTGAATTTTCCAAATAAATAAATAATAATAATTGATGATTTAGTTAATCATTAAAAATGAAAATTCAAGAATCAAAATTCAAAATTGTAAGAATAATTTGACTTTAATAGAGAAACTGGCTATAATAAGATCAAAAACTTCCAATGCTTCTTATCAATGTCACAACTGTCCATGTGATCTTCTTTTTCGACTGAAATTCATGTTGATATTGAATATGACAGGATTGTGTCAATAGAATTCGTGATTCAAGACTTTCCTCGTGTATTGATTAACAATTTAAGAAGGAATAAGCCAACATGCGTTTGAAAAGTCAGAGTGAATTCGGATATTGGACTTGAGAAAGGTGAGTGGAACTCGGGCTTATTGATTTGGTAAGGTGAGCTGGCTCTCACTATGTATTGAATCAGACCAACCGTTCATAGACTATTCTGTTGCGTCATAAACACTTTACGGTGTCATAAAAATGTCTCAGAAAAACAGTAAAGTGGAAGAACTGGACGTTTATGTAAATGGGAACCAATACTATGTTGAAATACCAAAAAATTGGTAGGCTGTACGTTCTGTGCAACTTTTTCGATCATGATGTCTTCTCAAAACACGCCCAAATCTTTACTCTATAACCTACTCTAGAACATGGTACGCCATAGTGGAGTAGGTCATTTTCCACACAGAAAACACTAAACATATGGAGGACACATTATAAGTAATTTTTATTGTAACTAACTATTGTATGTAATTCTAATTTATCTAATATTTTCTGTAATTGATGTAGTGGTTTCAGGTTTTTTGGGAAATAACATTTTATTTATCTATTTTCAGGAAAATGGATCTGTGCTATCATATTGCAAGTGGATAAAAACAATGTTTGATGTTTTCCATCAATTGATTACAGAATAATAATATTGATATTATCATTCAATGATAAAGGTTTGTGAGGTCTCTTCCATTGTAAACTCACGAGTCTGAAATTATATCATATCTGGAAAGTAAAATTTTATAAAATGACAAATCTACTTTTTCAAGTCAACTCTTGAAAAAAGTTCAAGAGTACAATCCAAACATAGGTAAGAGGGAAATGATAATGGCCAAGCCATTCATTTGCCAGTAAAGCAGGTTTAGATTCGCCTATCCAGTGAGGAAAAATGCATGAAAACAATTACCTCCTAATGATTAAGGAACTTGTAAAATAATAATAGTTTCACAAAAACTCAAGTGATTGTCGCAAGTACATTCTCTATTTCCTATAACAGCTGATTGATCAAATTCATCTCGCAACATGATATTTTTATTTTTTCAAGTACAACATTGATAATAATGGATTTCAAAGTACTCTAAGCACTTATTGAACTTTCGTGACTGCAGAAAACTAGCAAAACCTAGTAAAAGAAGGAGGGTTAAAGCCAGATCGATATTGCATTACAAAACTTTCTGAATGTTGACTTGCCCCTACTGAGCTTTCAGAGAAGGAAGTGCATGTCAAAGTAAGATATTTGTGAACCCCTGGTCGCCTGTGGAATGTTCGTTTGATAGTTTTACAGTTTTATAATTGCGTAATTATCTCACTTCTCAACTGACATTCCCTGTCAAAATCATTCGAACACGAAGCTGCTGCGGGTTGTGATCGAAAACTCGGTCTTCCACCTTCCAACTTTTAGAAATTATAGCATTTCTACGATGATAAAGTTTATTATCTGTATGGTATGTTATGCCCAAACTTATTTGTATGAAATTAATATTATTTTAGATAGACCTATCTTTCTCTATCTTCATTTGATCATGGTTACCGAGAGTCGAAATTTTTTTAAACTTTCATGTATCCAAATTTTACGATGTATTTAAATATTAGTTCGAAATATTTATCCTATCATCAGAAATAATGTAGTCGAGGTTCTAGGTGTCATTATGATTGTGTTAGCCAATGGAGTGATAAACATAAATGAAATAGCTTTAATATTTCATCAGCAGTTTTTGGTTGTTTCCTAATCTCTACCAAGTGAATCATGAAGAGAGTTCTGCATGTTGGATTTTAGTGTTCCTTTTTCTAGTGTTTCTATTGTTTCAATTTTATGATTTTTTCTTTTCTGCTAACTGTGTTTTTTCATGTATATTGTTTTTGTATTTTTGCTTTAATTATATAAAAAAATATTGAATATTCAAATATTGTATACTGTTTTTACTTTTCTGCTTTTCACTATTATTTTTCTTTCTTATAAATTTACCGTTGAAAGTGAATGAATAATAATAAATTTATAGGACTATTATTGGAATTGAATATTGTCTGGGATAGTATTTCCATAAACATGTACATCTAATATCTTTCTAGAAGGTATTCTAGCCATTATTTTATAATTATTGTTCAATAATGAAGGAATGTTTAATACTTGTGATTTTGTTATCCATCAATAATGAATAAAGATACGAATTCTTTTCCTTATTTGGGGAATTGAGGAAATAGCTCTCATGTAATTAATTATAATACAGCTCTGAGAGGCATCCACAAGTTTCTAGTTTTCTGGAATGAATCGAATGTCCGATAATAGAATAATGAGCCAGTAAAGTGGAGGAGAAATCAAGTAATTGACAATGGCGGCAGTGAATCATTCATTCATCGCAGATCAGCGTAGAAACAAGAAATGAATTATTCATTATAATAGCTTGTAATTTTCATCGTAATACACACCAAGATAATTTCTGATTGACAGTTGGCATGGTTTGTAAAAGCTGAAGCTTACCGACTCTGCCGGATTGAGATACGCCTTCGTTTGTATAGGAATAAGTAAGTCTGAGGAAAAACAGCTCGACATCTTGCCGAATAAATTATGCATGATGATGCTATTTTTGCTGAGAGCCAGCTACCTTCAATTCAAATACGTGAGTAAACTGGCATTTTTCATCATTCGACATTCGAAATTTATAAGCCTGGAGAAGCTAATCATATAACGCGAGCACGCCAACAGAGACTAACTCTGCAATCACATCGTAATCAGAATACTGAATAACTTAATCTAATCTGCAATACACTCTGGGTCTGGCTTGTTGCAATTCTTCAGCCTGGTTCTCTTGAAGCAAAAGTGATAAGCTGTGAATTGAGTCAGATGCTACAATTACTCAAGTCATTTTCTCATTTGCATTACAACTTGTGCCCTTGGCAAGTCAATTGCTGTCTTTAATTATGTATCAGCTGCTATTAACAGCAAACAATTGGTAAATTGTTGGAACGATAAGTAGATTACAGACAAGATATAATAGGTAACTTACTTATAAATTCTATAGTGGATGGTAATTTCTCAAACACCACTTATCCCCTGCTACGGTCAGTAATACATCAGAAAATGCGTTGAAAATGTGCAATCCACTTCAGTAATTGATGGGATGGTCAATAGATAGCTCATGTATCATTTTCTGATATACCTTTTTAAAGCTAATGTTATTCTCCTCCAGTACGTATGATAATAATAATAATACTGAGGGTGATGCCCACATAAGCTCTTAGGCTTGTGCGTGGGTAATGAGTGAGAGGAATGATGATGAGAGATGACTACTACTTTTTAGTTAGTCGGGACCGACGGCTTATCATCTCCTCCGAAAGACGTATCTATGTGATTGTGCTGTGGTCAAAAACTTTTGCTCCTCCGAACTCGGATTCTCTTGGTTATTAGACCGGCGCGTTATCACTTACTCCAAAGAGATTGAGAGTTATACATTCCTATATCATTGTTAAAATTGACAGAATCTTTTAAGAACATGTAATTTCAAAATGTATAACTAATACACGATCTTAATGAATTTTTTGGAGCTTTAAATTTAACTTTGTCCATACTATTTACATCTACATAATTCACTTAGGGCCGGTTTCCGAGCTCGAGATTTAGCTAAGTTATAGACTTTAAACAGCTGGAGTTAGAAAATTGGCTTTCCGAAACGGGGCGTAGTGGCAGTTTTTATGGTAATCTTTATTTTCTCATTTCTATAATTCGAAACGTTTTTCCTTGACAAAATTAAACAATAATTAAAAATAGCTGAAAATTTACACTATTGTCTCTTTATTTTATTTTGTGTCCAATTTCCTAGTTTTTCGAAATTTATTTAAACGTGGACTACGACTACGCCCCGTTTCGGAAAGCCAATTTTCATATAGTCCAGGCGCTGGCTTACATTGAGCATACATGAGAGAGGCAGAGAATTTGACTTCGGATTATTGTTAGGGGGTCTTTAGTGTATATGAAACTCGATGTCGTCACGTCCCAGGGTGGTCGACAGCTTTGGGGGGAGGGGGGTAAGTTGTAAAAAACGCGCGTTTATAAAACCGCCTGTCCTGCAGTTACTATTCATAGTACAGCTTTTAATTTTGTCTCAATATTATGTACACATAACTGGCTTTCAATGTGGTCCTATACATTTTTGCGATAAACCGCATAGTTTTTCCGTAAAAAAATAAAATATCTCGAAAAATGTATTTTTTTATTATGGACTTTTTGTTATTTCTCGAATATTTAAGTAATTAGCCGACTTAGAGGAAAAGGCTCCCAATAAACGTTGTAGGCCGTTTCTTGCTGAATCCAATGATATATATAGTTTGAGGGTTACGATCATTGATGCGGTGGTGGGAGGGGGATAAGTAGCACTGTTACGCTGCGGCGCGGTCCTCCCCCATGATTAATGCGCGTAATGGCCTGTCTATCGCATCGCTCCTACTAGTCTAAGCATTCAAATTATGTATTTCAGGAACGCTATCTCATGTATTTTCGGTCGCTGAACACGATTTTTCAACTCTCAAGCCTTAATAATTGATAATTCTCATCATAATATACTAATTATGGTCAAAATTACAAACTTCATCTCATTATCATTATTTATGATTACATTGTAATGATAAACCATCCTGTTAGGAATCCTAATGTGTTTCTCAGTCGATAAAAAACTGATATTCCATTAGGAGAGAATAATTATTCGATTTAGTTCAATGATCACGTTGGAATTGCGAAAGTCAAGTAATGGAGTAAGTTAAACAAATAATATAGGCTACCCCATATAGAGCACCGTGTAACAGGAGTAAAATATTTCTTTATATAATTTACAGTTGAAGCACAAATAATGCCAATTACTCCCATGTGATATGACTAAATATTTGATTACAAAGGAAATACAACTCTAAAGCTGCGTTTACACCAGAGTTATTAAGGAGATGTTAATATAACTTAATCTTTATAGATTCTATTAGATTGAACATAACTTATCATACATATGATGGACATATGTGTTTGCCAAGTTCCGTTCAATCTAATAGAATCTATAGAGATTAAGTTATTAACATTCAATCTAATAGAATTTATAAAGATTAAGTTATTAACATTTTGTGTAAACGCAGCTTTATCAACTGATTTCTGTAACTTATATCTACGAATAGATACTTTTCATCTGGCTGAGTTTGACTGATTGTCTTGGGGTGGTACTTGAATGAAAGTGGAATGAGAGATATCTTTGTTGAATTTGAAATATTTGGAGAGAATACTGTTGGAAATCTATTGAGGGGAGATCAGTATAATTAAGGTGTGAGAGCAAGCAATCAATTCATTGAAACAACTACAAGTACTCATAAACGGTTCAAATATGAGAGATTGTCAAAGTATATTTGAAAGAAGTCAGGAGCTATTTGTGAAGTTTTTTAGAATCAAAATCAATGACTACTTGAAATTTGATTGATTATTGTAACATAGCTTAAATTATCTTAAATTGTATTCATGCTCATAAGGAAGGACTCTGGTATTGCACATAGAAACTGTACGAGAAAAGATCCCATACTTTTTTCATTCAATCACACAAACTATGTTATAAAGTCTGTGTTATATCTAGAAAATATAAAAAATACCCATAGAAGTAGAAAATAATTTCCAATAAGGAAACATTGGATCTATACAGTCAATACATTGACTCTCTGTCAAATGAAACCTTGAAAATTTAATAAATGTGACAACCGATCATGCTTTGGAGCAAACCCTCATTCGATCATCCAAAACTGAGTGATTGGAATAGCTAGTTCTTCAAAGGCTTTCCTAAAATGGCTGCTACTATATAAATAAATCTTCCATCAAAGATATTCTGTTCAAGTATGTTGACATCATTATGGATATCACTGGAGATTGTGAAGAAAGTCATCTAATGAAGTAAAACAAGAATAATGAGAGATGAGAATGATTTCCAGAAGCATAATCTTCTCAAGAGAACATAACATTTTTCTTCAAGACTCTGATGGACAACAGAATCTGCATAATGTTATCAATGGTCTGGAAGCAAGTGAAGAAGTGTGTGATTCTCTTTTGAACGTATAGAAAGAAATAGTTATTCGGTCTCCAACGATTTTTATCTGAACATAGTTGTGGCAAATTGTAAAAGTGTATTCTCACCTATAAAAAGAAACAGAGTTCTTTCATTCTCCACGATGCAATCAAACAAAAATCCTAGTCTTAGTTAATTCTAGAACAAAAAGATCTGATCTCTGTATTTTTACTAGGTAGCTGTTTAAAGATAATTCAGCATTGAAGTTTTAGTGCAGCATGCATTTCTACAATAACCGCAATCTCTGTCAACATCTGATGGATATTTGAAAAAAAAACTCTTAATCTCACTTGGCCCATGAAATTGTAAGTGAAACTAGTTGTGGATTTGACTAAATCCCAATATCGTTGACAAATTCGCATAATGATGACATGGCTCTCCTGAATTCAACTCCTACTTCACTTTTCAAAACTTCAATACGCTGCAAGATTATGGAAACTTTGTGATGAGAAGAGTTATGAAAATTCTCAATAAAGATGGAGTGATACAGGTGGACATAGCTTTTCATGTCTATGGTCTAAAATCAAACAAAGGTAGTGAACATATTAGAAGCAGCAGAGTAAAAGAATCACTCCAATAATATGCTCTCCAAACCATCGAGACTTGATTTCTAAATCTGTGGCAGAGATTTATTAATGTGACATGCAAGAATCTATAAAGGAATAATCCATACGTTAGCTACGTGCAGGAATACATAAATTCATTCATTTGTGGATAAAATTACAAATCATATAAATATGTTTGGGAAAGAATAACAGGCATGGCCCAAAACTATTCGAATCCCAATTTTGATACTGAATAACTTGTTACCATTTCAAAACAGTCTGAACGGGAATACCATAATGGATGAATCAATCAAAAGTTAGTGAAATATCATTATAATAATACTGTTAGAAATAATATGAATGAATATTTAAATTTTCATTTCATTTTGATTTGACACATATCTATTATTATATTGGATATAATTTCTCAAAAGTTCACGACAAACTGAAGATTCACGAAAGATTAACATTTTCATACTAAACATAATCATTATGATAATGAATGAATGATGAATTCCATTTCCACCATGAAGAACTAAGAAATTCCACAAATATTTCTTGGAAATTAACTGACCACTATATCAAGTAAGCGTGGCCAGTGTGCAATTAATAATATAATTTAGCCTGCAGCGCATCACAATAAATTAATTTGAGATAAAAACAATAGAACATAAACATATATGAATATTATCTTTATTCTATCCTAATATATTTCTTGAAACCCAAGTTTCGTTCATTTCAAACAGTCATTTCTTAGTTTCCTTGCAGAATGAGATGAAGTTTGTAATTTTGACCATAATTAGTATATTATGATGAGAATTATCAATTATTAAGGCTTGAGAGTTGAAAAATCGTGTTCAGCGACCGAAAATACATGAGATAGCGTTCCTGAAATACATAATTTGAATGCTTAGACTAGTAGGAGCGATGCGATAGACAGGCCATTACGCGCATTATTCATGGGGGAGGACCGCGCCGCAGCGTAACAGTGCTACTTATCCCCCTCCCACCGCCGCATCTATGATCGTAACCCTCAAACTATACATATCATTGGATTCAGCAAGAAACGGCCTACAACGTTTATTGGGAGCCTTTTCCTCTAAGTCGGCTAATTACTTAAATATTCGAGAAATAACAAAAAGTCCATAATAAAAAAATACATTTTTCGAGATATTTTATTTTTTACGGAAAAACTATGCGGTTTATTGCAAAAATGTATAGGACCACATTGAAAGCCAGTTATGTGTACATAATATTGAGACAAAATTAAAAGCTGTACTATGAATAGTAACTGCAGGACAGGCGATTTTATAAACGCGCATTTTTTACAACTTACCCCCCTCCCCCCCAAGCTGTCGACCACCCTGGGACGTGACGACATCGAGTTTCATATACACTAAAGACCCCCTAACAATAATCCGAAGTCAAATTCTCTGCCTCTCTCATGTATGCTCAATGTAAGCCAGCGCCTGGACTAATAGTCCAGCTGTTTAAAGTTTAGAACTTAGACAGCTCTAAGCTCTAAGCTCTTAGCTCGGAAACAGGCCCCTAGAATAATTATATTTTATTTCAAAGACCTTAAAGATGCATAGACTCACATGCATCGCTAGTGTCGTACTTGGAATTGAAACCGGCCATTGAGGGGGCAACCTATAAGATTATTACATACCAATGCCTTTGTAATCTATAGTATTACAGATATATAGATATAATATCTCGGGCTAAAATACCTCAATGGCGGTCTTCAATTTCAAGTAAGAGCTATCATTGGGAAGGCATAGGCATTGTGGGTCTATATCTCTTTAAGGTCTTTGTTTTATTTTATGTTGATCTTAAATTATGTCCCGATATTGATGATATTTATAAGTTAGGCTATAGCATATTGCATGAGAACCTAATTACAGATATAGATATGCAAGTTGTAGTAGGATTTCAGTCAATATTACAAATAACGTTTTAATGGCTACGCAAAAAAACGGAGATGAACTTGAATATTGAGTGTGTGACAAGGAATGAAACATAAATATGAAGCAAGTATAACAAGCATACATCGTATTTTCTATTATGATCCCATGCTCTAATTAAACGATCTCATTGACTGCAATGATTTCTTGAGAGCACTGGAGATTCTCCTTGACGCTCCACATTCTCAGCTTTGCTCTCGGTTCACAACAACCACTGCTGTTTGCTTTATGAGCTTTTTGTTCAAAGTTCATCTTCATAGACGAACTCCGAGCCAAATTAGAAAAAATAAGCCCAGATGGTAGTAGAAGGAATAATATAAACTAAAATAGGCCGTAGAATTTCAAATTCTTGCTACAAGACCTTTTTGTAATTACAAGCGAAGCAGAATAATGGAACAGAGTGAGAGAGAAAGTTGTAGTGAGACGATAAGAAATTTACATAGTGGAGAGAAAAGTGGAAAATAACAGAGAGATGGGAGACCGCCTTGAGAGAAGCCAATCCGCACGAATTGAGAGGAAACCCCGTAGTACTCACTCCTTCCTTTTCTTCCGCCTCCTCATCATACTCCACCTCCTCATCTTTCTCCTCCTCCTCCCCTTGCTCCTCATCCTCATCTTAGCCTTCCTAAAAAGCCGGGCTCGCGACACTCACTTCACAAACTTCCCTTCATCGCCATAAAAACGTCTCTCCTGTTTCTAGTTTGCCCATTTCTTCTCCTCTAGATGATAAATAATACACTCTCTTAATTATCCTTCGGTGAGTCCATGAATATTTTCCATGTTGCTCCCAATTTTCAAAATTTCTTCATTTTTACCCACATGATACTGGAGAATTCCCCATAAATCAACAATTCTCTCACAATAGCTTGTCAGGTTAATTCTTAATGTCTTAAGAATGTCAGGACATTCTTCCAGATGTCCCATGAATACTGAAATGTTTTAAAATAAGGTCACCAAATTTGGTAACTCAACTACAGCTATTATAATATTTTCCATTTGCTCACACCCTCTTACGTTTTCAACAGACTATGGAAACCTTTTTTCTGATCAGCTGCTACCTGAGGGACTTAATCACTGTATAGTGATAATATTGGTGAAAATATTGGAAATTTTTCAGCTGATAAGGTCTCTACTATAGATTCATGTTTCGTTCAGTGAAACATCACAAAGCTGCACTAGGATATGATAAGGTAGTAGCACAGTAGCACAGTAGCACAGTAGCACAGTAGTTGAAATATAATGTAGAGTAAGTTCTCTTTATAATCCAATAATCCTTTCTCAAGGAACTTCAGCGAATCTTCCCAGAGTTGAGACCTGTTCCAAAATAATGTTTCACAACGGACACTTCTGAAATTTTAAAAATACCCTCCATATATCATACTGAATTATTAAAATGTCATCGAAATTGTTTAAGCAGTTTTCGCGATCTGTCGGATATACTATCAAAATTAGTCTTGTTAGAATAGGATCAATATTGATAGAAGAAACTCCCGTTTAAAAATTTTGTTTCTTGAAAAATAAAAATGATCTATAATCCCATGAATAGCTCTGATTGAAGCAGCAGTGCCCAATCAATTTATTCTCGATAAATGCATTTCAATAAGTTCTTCAACTTGGTGCCAACCTAATGAAGTCATCTCAACTTGATGCCAACCTGACAAAATTATTAATTTAGTTGCCAGTTAACAACTGTTTCGGAGAGGTACTCTCTCTAGATCATAGTTCTATAGTAACATATGATATGGATATTTCTATTATAATTGAGAGATTGAGAGAAGAAGAATATACATGCTAAAAGACGAACTTTAAACCCTAAAAAACCATCCTTAGAGTTAAAATATCGCCAAAAGATTTCTTAGTGAGCACCTAGGACTTATAAGGAAGCTATATTCCAAGTTTTGTTGCAATCCATCCAGTAGTTTTCCAGAAATCGTGATCAGTGGGTCAGTGAGTCAGTGAGTCAGTGAGATAGGAATTTTATAAGTATAGATTATTTTCAATTTTATATATTGTTTTATTCGTTAAACAACATCTACTTGTAGACTTCTCAAAAATAATTTTTATTATAATTAATAGATGCACTAACCACTTCGTCTTTCAATGTGCTTTCTACGTAAGCAGTAAGAAGATACTTAAATAATAGAAACGAACTAACCATCGGTAATTGAATATGGATACGAATTTATCCTCTTTCTATGATATGTATGAGCTAGTAAAAAAGCTGTTTCTTTCGAAAAATTCATAACATACAACTAATCATGTAGTCTAGTTATTTACGCTCAAACTTTCCATTGAATTTGATTAAACATTTTCACGATTGAACATTCACATCTCATGAGTAATCAGTAGAATACTGCCTTAATTTTCTTAGCACAATTCACCCCTTTGTACAAAGTTAATAAATTGTGTAAGTATTTTTCAATCATTTATCTTCCTCACATTATGACTTGATGCTTCTATGATTGGAGTGGTAAATTATTAGTTGATGGCCCCATGCACACAGCGCTGGAATGGTCGATATCTGAAAAAATCAATTATGTTGTCTGGGTTTTGATTTCACGACCTTGATTATTTGAGCGAGTATCAAGGTAGACTGAAAATTCTAATTTGATTCATGTTTTTAATCATTTTTTAGAAACTTTAATAATTTGAAGAACAATCAAATGAATGGTGTTGTAACGTAACTTCAATATTTAATATACAACTTGCTCATATATGTTGAAATTATTTAATGGGATGAAATGAACAATCGATTCTGGGAGGGCCAAAACTCATATATTGGGCGCTAATAATCACTCGAGCGATAACTGTCATACTGCGTAATAGAAATTTGATATTCAGTTTCAAAGACTTCCTCTCTTCAAGCTGATTTCTGTAGCACTAAAGCTAGCAGAACAGGAAAAGCTGCATTAAATGCTATCACTTCATAGAGTCATTATTGAATCATCATGGTGGTGGACGTATTTTACTATCTATGATATACCCATGCAGGGTTTTTGCTTCCAACCTTTAAAATGTGGGAATTCCACAGTGGAATTATATGGGGAAAAGGAAGAGATATGATAAGATAATCAAGTAATTGGTTCTCTATTTCCTGTTGGTGTGACAGCAACATTTTACTTTTTCTAAACACGTAGATATATTCCTTGTTCAGAAAAACCTCTCTCAATCCGATAATCTTGTATGATGCAATTTATTCTGAAATCATCCAGCTCGATTTATTCATCAACTCTTCAATCATTGATGAGAGATGAAGTTCAATCCCTAATCATTAATTTTCCTTTTGAGGAAACTATGAAAAAAATACCTTCTTAATTGATGTCTGTACAACAACTGTGATGTCTGTAGATTATTTTTAATGTAAGAAGGAGAAAAATTCAAATAGGCCTCCAAAATTGCAGATTATCATAAGTATTATTTGAAATGAGAAGACTAAATTCGCATATTAGAAATTATATGTATCAACTGAAATTGAGTTGTAACAAGTACCATTACTTTTAATGAATCTCCAATAATAAAATTTTCTGCTGGATGATGCACTTATATGCCTACTTTCTTATTCGTGAGAAGACTAATAATAAGGTGGGATGATTGAAGAAAAATTGATAAAATGAAAACATCAATATTAGCTTGTCGGAATTCAAACCCTCGACTGTTCCAGCGTCAGTCTGTTAATATCAACATTATCAATATTGACAACAAAGGATGATATCTTCATGACGACCAGAAACTCCTTGACAAGTTTTTCATCTACTTCCAGTTTCATCTATTGTAACCAAGAAAAGTACAACGAATTTCAGATTTCATATCGAGACTGAACCCTCCACAAGTAATCCTCGGTCATTCAGAAGATTTTTATAGTTGACCTGAATTTGGAGAGGAACGAGGAAGAACAGTAGGTAGCCTGGCTTCATGAAGATGGATTGAAGCTTTCTGCCATAACTCAAGGGCGGGAGGATGGCAGACCTCTGCCAGGAGCAGGTCAGCCGGCCAAAGCCAGTCGTTCGCGGCAGATTATAATGATTTCTTATTTATTGTCCGCGCCGCCGTTAGGGCATCCGCCGCGGATGCCAGCTGATAAATGCTGAACGGATATCGTTTATCTGTCAGAGCAAGCAGATAGTACCGCAATATCAGCCATTTTTATGACTTGCTCTTCCTCCAGCAAATTCCTCCAATGCCTTGCTCTCGCAAGTCTTTACTCACCTCAACTTATGATTTCTTCATTCAAGACAAATCAGAATAGAATGGTTTAGTGAATTTCATCTGGGGAGAGAAATTGATCAATGAAATCATCATTGCAGAAATAACTTGTATTGGTGGGTTTTCGTTTTTGCGTAAATGCCGTCGTTGACCTCATCAGTGGGGGGGGGGAATCACAGATCGGCTAGATTTCAATTTGTCTAAATAATAATAAATAAATAATAACGATGTTTTATTCAACCAATAAAATTTACATCACAATAGCATTTGAAAGCACAAATAACCTAAAAGGTTCTGGTTGATTGAATATGTTTTAAGGGAGAAGGCATTGGTCGACATCGGCAGTTTACGCATAAACCAAAACTCACCTAATATGGACATTATTGTATTTTTCCAACCTTTTGGGAAAAGACTCGAATGAGAAAATTCGCAAATTATTTCAGTGTCAATACCAATGATAGATAAATTACACAGAACTTTAAACCCTGTTATCGATCGAAAACATACATTAACATGATGAAAAAATAAGCTATGCTGTGATAGAAGCTAAAATGGTACATTTTTGCACCAGTGAAAATTTATTAATTGAAATGGATTATTAGGTCTCATTCAGGAAAACCAAAAAGGTTTATCACCAATGGTATTATCAGTCGACGATAAAGATAAGACGATAACGACTATAAAGGCTAAGATTATTGATAACAATTTGAAATGGAAATCATTTTTCAATAATTATTTAATAAAAATAATAATATTGTTTTTGAGGTTAAGTTCTTTGTCGGCAATATCAATAACGTTCAAGCTGTACATCTGCAATTCAGTCAGATACCTTCTAGCAGAATAATTGCAAGTAGGTAGTATTCGTTAAAACGAAGACAAAAGGGTTTTGTAGATTCTAGCATGCAAAATAAAGGACATAAACGTTTAAAAAGCAAATATAAATATTTATTGTATATTATATGTGAGCAAATAAAAATCATGAAAACGTAATAGAAATGAAAGGGCAGTGGGATCTAGTTTTATTAGGCGTACTAACATATTAGCACATTTTGTACAAAAATCTGGTGATGTACCAATCAGAACTCAGTATTTTTTAGGAGCTAAAAATAATTATTTCAAAAGTCTCCACGTGGTCTTTTTTAAAATTATAAAAATTCATTATTATTGTAAAGTGCATGAGAGTTCATTTCTAGCATAAAATAAAATTTAAGTGTGAATATATTCATGTATTACCTCCTAATATGCTCTTGTATTGTGGACTATTCGACAGTATTAAATTGCATCATTGCGGATTTGTTGAAATCCACCAATAGGAGAAGATATTCAAATTTTATGTAAATTTAGAAATAGGAAGTATCGTCGAAAATGAATAAGGGAAGATCAACTACCCACTTGCTTGCCAGAGATTGACCGGGACGCCAACCAATATGAGAGCAGTAGACTGAATCCCATTTATAATAATTAATTTTATTTATTACCAAAGTTTAAATCTTAAAAATTCCTAATAAGTAATGAACCTAACTCAGTGAAGTCGCTCTATTACATGAGTTATTAAATTAATTATCTTCCATTGGAGAAGACGACAGCAGCCCACCAGAAAAAGGCATAGGACACACGAGGCGAATCCATGCCACATCTATAAATTTGTGAAAAATCTATGCACGTGGGTTACAAAGAAATAATTTTTAGAGGGCCCTCAGGGCAAAGAATTGATAGAAATTTCATAAAGCTAGCTCATCGAAGATTTTACTTAAAAATCAAGCTTGATTTTAACTTGATTGCGCAAGTAGTTATAGATAAGGGGAAAGTCTTACTAAGAACATTGATGAGAATAAAATATTTAATTATATATCACTATTTAAAGTATTAGATATGCTCAGTTAATGTATTTGAATATCAGTATCATCATAATGAGAATTACATGAAGCTCAAAGTTCCAAAGATAAATTATTTTATCTAAATTCCACTGACAGCCGAACTCATACACTGAGAATTAGTATTTAAGATCTTTGATATTGTTGGAATACTGATTTATAAAATTCTTATTTGATAAGCAGAACCAAGTCAAATGATTGAGCTATAGAAATCTATAATATATGCTGATAGAAAAATTATGAAAATTATTAGATGATGCTATTAAGCAGAATAAGAGTTTTAATTGAGCCATCTGTGATATTTTTCTTACATATTTTCTCATATTGTTTTTATATTCATTGTTTCATATTTTATTTTATTTTTTTGCTTGTTGATTTCATTGTAATTATATGTTTATTGGTTGAATTGTATATCTTTCATTTTTAATCCTGTCTTCATGCATGACCAATCTTGTATTAGTATTTTCTATTATTATTATTGACAAATAAATAAAATTATCAACCAACTATATTCTTCACCGAATGAGTTGGATAAATCAGTGATAAACAGTATTGATCATTAAATCTTCAGAAATGATATGTTCTCAAGATTTATTTGAATGGTTCAACCTAATCGCTGAAATCAAATTGACTTAAATACAGAGTCATAGAATTAAGTCGAAGCAGTACTACAAGTCATAGAAAGTATAAGGAATTCTAATTAAAATACCATCATGGATCAAACTCGGTATTGTCTCACACTGCTGACCCCTTTGTCAGATGGTAGTGAGTTGGATTGATGTCGGTACCATATAGTCTTGTGCAATATTTGAAATCCTTAAATTTTATCTACTTCTTCAGCATCTATAATTGTGGAGTCAGTCAATGCAGCGGTAAAGATTGCCGATTGATAAAGCAGCAGCAGGTTTGCAGCGATTGATAGCAGAATTTTGTATAAGCTCCTCGAAAATCTGGTGAGAACCGTATGGTATTTATATTTCAGCAGGTGCATAAATATCAAAAATATTCAAAACTCACATGCTCTACCGATTACTGCCATCTGGGCACTTGTAACCCCAAAAGGATGTTACATAAACATGTCACAACCAACGTGGGACTTATATATTATATGTACAAGCCAATACAGCTTTAGAAAGCTGATGTAAATTCAAGATAAATATGAAATGAAATGAAAATAAAATGAAATTTATTGATTCCTTTCAACAAAAAACATAGCAAATTACAATTCAAAAATCTGGTATGGTACACTCACACAACTTTTCTTGCTCATTTAACTGTAAGCCTCATTCTTAAACGAGAATAATTAAGGGGAATAACATAATGACAATTGGCGGCAACATATTTGAAACTATGATCAGACTACTGATTATATGTGTATATATATATATATATATATATATATATATATATATATATATATATATATATAATTGTTTTCAGAGTACTTTTTCATTTGTGTAAATTGTGAAATTCGATTATTTTTTTAAAAGTCGTCAAAACAGCTGTTCTACAGATGAAATATCTCAACTATGTGTTCTTTTTATAAACTGCTCTACCTACCAACCTCATGCACGAGAAGGACAAAAGACTCATGTCAGTTTACAAAGTCTATTACTCAAGCCTCTATGGGGTGGACCCCATCAGTTTCCCAGGAAATAGACTCATGTCAGTTGATAGAGCTGATAAATAACTATACAGGGTATGAATTTGAAATTAATCGGTCAAGTCATTTTTGAGAGAATCGTGAAAAACATGGTTTTTTAGTAATTATCCGCCATTTTTCTCAAGAATATTACGGAGCTCCTGCAATTTTCCCAGAAATGAGACCCATGTCAGTTATTAGGGCTTATAAATACCCATGGTATAAATTTGAAGAAAATCGTTAGAGCCGTTTTCAAGAAAACCGTGAAAAACATGGTTTTTTAGTAATTATCCACCATTTTTTTCGCCATCTTGAATTGAAATTTATTGAATTTCTTACTGTTGGGTCCTCATGGTATAAGGACCTTAAGTTTGAAATTTCAAGTCAATCGATTAATTAGGAATGGAGTTATCATGTTCACAGACATACACACACACAGACCAACACCCAAAAATCATGTTTTTGGACTCAGGGGACCTTGAAACGTATAGAAAACTTGAAATTGGGGTACCTTAATTTTCTTTGGAAAGCAATACTTTCCTTACATATATGGTAGTAGGGCAAGGAAAGTAAAAAGTAGGAACTAAATTGACCACTCTAACCAGTATTTGTGGTCAACTTACAGAAAAGTATCAATCGAGCAGTCATAGCGAGCAGACATAGTTTTTGGTTTAGTGTGAATAGTTGAAATAGTGTCTATGCAATAGTTTAAGTGCTGAGTTCAGTGTTTTAATTGTTGTGCGCGAGTTCAGTGCCCTGCGCCGAAAAATCAGTTCAGTGCTGAATTACCATCTAGTCCGGCTAAGGAATGTGAAAAATATGAGGAATGTCGACTCCCAAAAGATTGCCGACCTTCCTCGTGCCAGAGTTCGAAGAGGAGGAGGAAACAGATGACGTCACAACTATGACGAGTCAACTTACACCGGCTAAGAGCGTTGATTCAGCGTCAATGACTGTCAACGTCAACAGTTCCCCGGAATCGTTTCTAAAAAGGAACCAACTAAAAACTGCAACAGAGCAGTTTTTGTACAACGCATGGAAAGAAGTCACTTGTCAACAGAGTGAAGAGAGAGAAAGAATGAAAAAGCTGGAAAAGGAGTTGGAGAGAGCACAGTTGGAGATCAATCAGCTGAAAGAGATGTTTTCATCAGCATTTTCAACGAAACAGAAGCTTCAATCATAAGCTTCAAATACATTGCAACCAGCATCGTCTATAAGTAGCAATAAAAGTTATTCACCACCAAATTGGGAGGAAGAAGAGAAAATGGTGGCATCAGAGACTGCATGGATTCTTCCTAAACAAAAGAAGAGAAAAATCCGTGACTCACCAGAAAAAATGAGGCCTGCAACTAAGTCTACATGTATGAAACCGACAGAAAAGAAAAACAAGCCTCCACCAGTCATATTAAGCAATGTTCAAGAGTATTCCAAAATTAAAGAGGCATTGAAATCGAAAAATCTCAATTTCAGTGCCAAAATGATGAACAACAACCAGCTAAAATTGAATGTTGAAACTGAAAAAAATATAGAGATTTAACTAGGATGTTGAATGAAGCTAAATATGAATGGCACATGTACGAAAATAAACAAACTCGTCCAATTCGTGTCATGGCTAAAGAGCTTCATCCATCGTGCGATCCAGAGGATATAAAGAGCGATCTTCTAAGCAGAGGCTTTCAAATAATCAGTGCTGTCAACAAAATGAAAAAAGTGAAGAAGGATGGAAAAGAACACATTATCAGACTTCCAATGTTCATGTCAACATTCAAGAATACTGAAGATACAAAAAATATATATGAAATTAAACATATTTGCTATATGAAAGTGAAAATTGAATCAATTAGAAGCAATAAAATGATTCCGCAGTGTAAACGTTGTCAGCGGTTTGGTCATACTCAGGCATACTGTCAACATGAGCCTGTGTGTGTGAAGTGTGCTGGAAAACACTGCACCATTTCATGTACCAAGGCTAAAGAAACCCCAGCCAAATGTTTCAATTGTGCTGAGGCTCACCCAGCTAACTATAGAGCCTGTCTCATCGCTAAAGAACTTCAGAGAAGAAGAACTGAAAAAGACAACATAGTTAAAAGAAGTAGCGGAGTACCACATACATACCCAACAGAGAAAATTCACTTCAAGAAAGTACACTGGAGAAATATCCTATTCTCAAGTAACAAAACCCACTCCAAGCATACAACAGGAGAGTCAATCAAAGCAGTGTTTTTGCTTCCAACCAGTTGATGTTAATAATGTTTTGCAGGAAATTTTAAACAGTTCAAACATTCTTTCTGGACGACTTGAAAGCTTGGAAGGGAAGAGTAAGAGTATCGAGAAGAAAACTAAAAAATGAATATTACAAGCCAACAAGATATCAGGATTGCTACATTGACATTCCAATCAATGGAATAAATAATATCAATAATAATAGAAAACAAGAAATAGAAATATTTCTAAAGACCTGAAATATAGATGTGTGCCTTACCTCTGAAACCCATTCAACTGAGCAGACCCACTTCAAAATCAATGGATATAATGTTTACGAAACTATTCATCCTCAAAATCAAGCAAGAGGTGGAAGTGCTGTAATAGTGAAGGAGAGTATTGAACACTATGAAGACTTCAGTATTCAAAGTAATGAAATACAACTTACTGTAGTTGGTATAGAGTCCATCAACCAGAAAATACTTGTTGGAGCTGAATATTTTCCACCACGTTACAATTTAAAAAAAAATTATTATACGAATATGCTTCATCAGCTTGGAGATAGATTCATAGTGGGTGGAGATTTTAATGCCAAGCATAAGGATTGGGGTTCAAAACTCACATCTACTAAAGGAAAAGAACTCAGAGAGGCTATTCAGGAGCTCGGCTGCGAATTTCATTCAACAGAGACATCTACTTATTGGCCAACAGAGTTGAATAAAACTCCAGATCTTCTAGATTTCTTCATAACAAAGAGAATATCCAGTAATTTCATTGACATTGAAGAGAGCTTTGACCTGGATTCTGATCATTCAACTGTAATTCTCACACTCAGTGAACGAATAATAAAGAAAGAAGACAGACAACAGAACAACAGACTGGGAAGCTTTTAAAGTGGATTTGGAGAATAAAATCAACTTGGATATTCCACTTAGAACAGCTGAGCAGTTAGATGAAGCCGCAGAAAATTTCATGTGGCAAATCCAGAAATCAGCCTGGAAAAACACTAGACAATAGCCTACGCCAGGAAAACAAAAGGGTGCAATTACCCACTGGAGATTCGACAACTTGTTTTAGAAAAACGAAGGGCAAGAAGAAGATGGCAACAAGCTCGTGATCCTGCTGACAAAAATATCTTGAATAACAAAACACAACAATTGAGAAGAGAGATAAGGAAACTAACTGAGGAATCCATTAATAACTACCTTTAAAATTTGACAGCTGATGCCAGTACAGATTATTCATTATGGAAAGCAACAAAAAGAATTAAGCGACCAATATCACAATCCCCTCCAATCTGAAAACCAGATGGTACTTGGGCAATAAAAAACAGAGAAAAGGCAGATATATTTGCTAATCATCTAGAAGAAATCTCTCAGCCAAACAACATTCAATCTGAAATTGATCCTGAAGGAGATATCATAGATGATTTGTATACAGAGATTGATCTAGTTTCTATAAATGAGGTTCAAGAAGAAAATAATCTGAATACCAAAAAAGCACCTGGGTTTGATTTGATTGCAGGTGAAATCTTGAAGAAACTTCCAAGGAAAGGTATTGTCATGCTAACATATTTATTCAATGCATCACTCCGAATACAGCATTTTCCTTCAATTTGGAAGGTGGCAGAAGTCATTATGTTGCAAAAGCCTGGGAAATGTTCTCAAGAAGCAAAATCGTACCGCCCAATATCTCTTCTACCTGTAATTTCAAAGCTTTTTGAGAAATTGCTAATGAAGAGATTGGCTCCCATAATAAGTAGCAGGAATCTGATACCAGCCCATCAATTCGGCTTCAGGCAGAAGCACTAACCCTGGACCAAGTACATAGAATCACTAATGTTATAGAGAATTCATTAGAGTAAAAATGTAATAGTCCTCAAGCACCTACCAAGAAAAGCAATAGTAAAATTAACACACATTTTGAATGCCTCTTTTAGACTCAAATTTGTAACAGGAATATGGAAAGTAGCAGAGGTTATAATGCTACTCAAGCCAGGTAAAGAGCCACATGAAGTATCATCATATAGGCCAATATCATTGCTACCTGTGCTTGCCAAGTTGTTTGAAAGGATTTTACTGAGTAGGCCAATACCAATAATTGAGAGACAGCACATAATTCCAAATCACCAATTTGGCTTCAGAGTGAAACACTCAACAATAGACCAAGTGCATAGGATTGTGAATGTAATAGAGAAGAGCCTAGAAGAGAAAAAAGTTTGTTCAGCAGCTTTCCTCGATATAGGGCAAGCTTTTGATAAAGTGTGGCATGAAGAAGGTCTTCTTTTCAAACTGAAAAAAGTGCTACCAAAGCAATTTACAGATATATCAAAAACGTATTTGACTGACAGATACTTTAGAGTCAGGCATGAAAATTCATATTCTGATTTGAAGGAAATAAAAGCAGGAGTTCCTCAAGGAAGTGTTCTAGGACCATTTCTCTACCCACTCTATACCAGAGATATTCCCAGCCTTGATGAGAATACTACAGCAACATTTGCAGACGATACAGCCATATTATCAGTAGACAGTAATATTCATATTGCAACAGAAAAACTACAGAGATCCATCAACAAAATTCAAGATTGGACTAGAAAGTGGAGGATGAAACTAAATGAAGCAGAGTCGATTCACATCAACTTCACCAATAAGAAGGACTTGCCCATACCAATGACAATTAACAACCAAGTTGTACCATATGCCAATGATGCCAAGTATCTAGGTATGACCTTGGATGCAAAGCTTCGCTGGAAGGCCCATGTCAAAAAAAAAAAGAGAGGAACTTGGAATCAAATATAAGAAGCTGTATTGGCTGATCGGTAGAAACTCCAACCTACAAATCCGAAACAAAGTACTTCTGTACAAACAGATACTAAAGCCAGTATGGACATATGGTATACAACTTTGGGGGTGTAAACAGCAACATCGATGTCATACAACGGTTCCAGAACAAGGTGCTGAGGAACATTGTGGATGCTCCTTGGTATGTCAGGAACAGCGATCTTCATAGAGACCTGCACATCGACCTGGTGTCCACCGAGATCCAGAGGCATGCGGAGAGGCACGAGGGGTGACTGCACCAACATGACAACGTCGAGGCGATCCAGTTGCTAGACAATGGAGGGTTGGTGCGGAGGCTCAAAAGGAGGAAACCGTTTGAACTAGTGTAGTGCTTGTTCAAGTAGTGTCCAGTGAAAGAGTAGAGCAGTGATTGAGTGAATCTAGCTTCTATAGCCCCCCAGTGTGGTAGGGGTAGTAGAATTGTACCCACAGTAATTCCTGCTTGTTCGTAAGAGGCGACTAAAAGGGACCTCCCCTTTCCAAGCCCTTCTTCCCAAGTCCTTCTTCTCCTCCGACATGCTTGGATCTTTTATTTCTAGAATGGCACCTTTCCATTGACTTAGCTTTGTGCCATTCTCTTGCAGTGCGCGGCAACAGGGATGATGGGGGCACAGTAAGGCTTGCTTCAGTAAGGTGTCAATCTGTCGTCCTGTCGGTCGCGCACTGCTCACTTCCTCTATCCTGTCCTGCCTGCCTTGGGAAAGTTCTTCTTTTTTCATTTTATTTTCTATTTTTTATGGTCTGCGACCATAGACCGAGTGGCCACCGGAATAAGTGACCCCCCTCCATCAAGCGCCAACGGCCTCCTACAGGGCGGATGAGCAGTGGAGGATCCTGGGCACCCTTTTGCCCCAGGGTTGGGAAACTGGCCCTAAAAGCGGAAGAACTGTGATGAGACAGTCAACGGTATAAGGATGACGTGGCAACGGAAACCCTAGTCATTAAAGGTCACCTGGTGACTTTCCTAGTATGTCAGCATGGCTATGTTCTTGTTAAATCAGTCCGGAGTTTCAAGCCCCATTCGGATCTCGGGGGGAGCAAATGGGAACAGAAACATGAGTAATTATAAAATAAGATGAAACAGATTAAGAGAATATGTACATGGAATGTTAAAACCATGGCCCAAGCAGGAAAAATTCATAATGCATTTTGGAGATGGAAAGACTAGGTATAGAGATCATGGGAGTGAGTGAGATGAGATGGCCCAACTCCAGTTACTGTAATATAGGAGACTATAGAGTCTACTATTCTGGAACAACTAATGGAAGATATCAAAATGGTGTCGGAATAATTGTTAATAAAAATGTTGCTAATCATGTCACCAACTTTGTCCCTGTGAATGAAAGAGTCATGCTGCTGCAATTGAGTACCTCACCGGTAAATACAAATATAATCCAGGTGTATGCACCTACCTGTGATCATAGTGAAAAAGAGATCGAAGAGTTCTACTCTCAGATCGAGGATCTCTTGAAAAAACTTCCCAAACAGGAACTACTTATCCTGATGGGTGATTTTAATGCCAGAGTAGGCAAAGGTAGAGAAGGAAAACATATTGGTCCTTGTGGTCTTGGTGCCAGAAACATGAGAGGTGAAACTCTGAGCTTATTTGCATCTGAGCATAATCTGGTAATAATGAACACTTTTTACAAGTTACCAGACAGACGACTCTATACCTGGACGTCTCCTAGAGATGATGGAGAAAATCATATTATCCGTAATCAGATAGATTATATCTTGGTAAACCAAAGATATAGAAACAGCTTCACAAGTGTTAAAACGTATCCTGGTGCGGATTTGCAGTCAGATCACAACCCACTTATAGGAGAATATAGGATAAAGCTCAAGGCTATACAAAGGAGAAAATGTCCACGATATGACTTCAAGAAGCTTAGGAACAGCACACTAAAAGACCAAGTGAAGAATGACATCAATGATAGGTGCAGGCAGATTGAGGAGGAGGTTGTCAATACGCGGGATCAGGTTGGGGCGTTTGCAGAGGCAACAAGGAAGATCAAGGATAAATATCTCAAGGATGATGGAAAGAGACACAAATCATGGATGACTGATGAGATTTTGTCACTCATGGAGGAAAGGAGAAAACAAAAGAACAATCCTCCAACTTACAAGAGCTTAAAGAGGTCCATCCAAAGAAAGATAAGAGAGGCAAAGGAGAAAGAGTTGGAGGAGAAGTGCCAGCAGATTGAGTTCTTCCAGAGCAAGTTTGATGAGGTCAATGTACATAGAAGGGTGAGAGAGGTGACAGGAAGGCTGAAGAGGAGAACTGTTGGGAGGCTTGTGACTGATGCAGGAGATTTGATAGTTGATAGAGAGGCTGTTAAGGAGGCTTGGAAGAAGTATGTGGAACAGCTTTTCTTTGATGAAAGAGGAGAACCACCTGCAATGCAAGTTCAGGATATGTCTGGTCCTAGTATCATGGTGGATGAAGTCAAGGCTGCTATTGGTGCCATGAGAGAAGGGAAGACTCCGGGTCCAGATGGGGTGCATACAGAATTTTTCAAACTTTTAGACAATGAATCAATAAAATTCTTGACCAATATATTCAATCAAATATACAATTCTGGAAGCATCCCAGATGAATGGCTGATTTCCGAATTTATAATATTGCCTAAGAAACAGGGAGCCAAGACATGTGGTGAATATAGAACCATCAGCCTCATGAGTCACATGTTGAAGCTCTTCCTTAAAATTATTCATCGGAGAATCTACAAGATTTGTGAAGAAAGAGTCGCAGACACACAGTTCGGCTTCATGGAGGGAGTTGGTACAAGAGATGCCTTGTTTTGTCTACAGGTCTTGTTCCAACGCTGTAGAGACATGAACTGTAATGTTTTCGCATGTTTCATCGATTACAAGAAGGCATTCGATAGAATTCAGCATGTGAAAATGATGGAGATCTTGAGGAGCACAGGAATGGATGAGAAAGATCTTCAAATCATTCAAAACCTGTATTGGAATCAGTCTTCTACTATAAGGATCAGTGCAGAGGAGCAGACCAATGCAGTTGACATTCTTCGAGGCGTTAGGCAGGGCTGCATCCTTTCACCATTGATATTCAATCTTTATTCAGAGGAAATCTTCAGGGAGGCCCTTGAGAATACTGAAATGGGAGTATTGTTAAATGGAGAAAGCTTGAACAATATCCGATATGCAGATGATACTGTAATTTTCGCTGACAACATGAACAGCCTGCAGGAGCTTGTGAACAAGATAGGAGGCGTCAGTAAACAATATGGCTTGGAGATAAATGTAAACAAAACAAAGTTCATGGTGATAAGTAAGGGAGCAGTGGGAGGATGTGACTTGATGCTTAACACCAAGCCGATAGAGAGGGTACAACAGTTCACGTATCTGGGAACCTTGATCAATGAGAAATGGGATCATTCTCAAGAGGTGAAATGCAGAATAGAAAAAGCGAGGGCTGCATTCAATCAGATGGCAAAACTGTTCAAGAGTCACAACCTTAATATGCACATCAAAATCAAACTCCTCCACTGCAACATTTTCTCAATACTCTTCTATGGGATGGAGTCATGGACATTGATCAAGTCAACTGAAAAAAGACTCGAGGCTTTTGAGATGTGGCTGTATAGAAGAGTGTTGAGAATTTCATGGATGGACAGAGTGACCAACAAAGCTGTATTGGAGCGAATGGATAAGGATTTGGAAGTGATGAACATCATCAAGAGCAGGAAGCTTGCATATTTCGGCCATATAATGCGTAATGAAGTAAAATACGGCCTGCTGAAATCCGTTCTCCAAGGAAAGATCTATGGCAGAAGAGGACCAGGAAGAAGGAGAATATCATGGCTGAAAAACCTGCGTACCTGGTTCTCCAAAACTACAACAGAACTTTTCAGGATGGCTGTAAATAAGATAACCATAGTCAGGCTGATCGCCAATATTCGGAACGAATAGGCACTATCAGAAGAAGAAGAAGCTTCTATAGTGCAGTCAATAAGTGTACATATCAATTAAACAATAGCAGTAAGAGTTCCTAATGAGAAATTCACTGTTCAATTTTTCAAGTAGTAATTTAGGATAGAAAAAATTAGCTCATTAGTCTTTAGACTAGATGGCTATAGTATTGACCAATAGAAAAAAAATCTGATTTCTAATTCTAAATCTCCTCTTTTCTATCAATTCATAATCTACACCTTTCCTTATCCATAACCCACTCAAATTTGAAATCTCCCCCTTGTAACCCATAATTGCCCACCAACTACTCCCATAATACTCCTTCAATCAGTATGCCTTCGTTTGTCTGTGCTTTATGGTCTATACAACATCTCTACCGCAATGCATCAACATATCTACCGCATCTCTGTGGTCACGACCGTTGGAATTCAAATCTGCACCACTTCCTGTTTGATTGACAAAGGGAGCCCAGCTCTCGAAAATTATAATGCAAGTTATTGTGTGTATTTATAATGCAAGTTTTTGAGTGTTTTTAATCTATCAGTGTTGTGTGTACCCTGTTTCAATTTATATTATAAAACTATTTATATCAATTTATATTATTTATATATATATATATATCACATAACAGAAAACACTTTAAAGTTTTATAATATAAATTGAAACAGGATACACACAACACGGATAGATTAAAAACACTAGCTTCTATAGTACAGTCATAAGTGTACATATTAACAATCATTATCAGTAAGAATATCTAATGAGATATTCGCTGTTATAATTTTCAAGTATGTTAGGGTAGAAAAAATTAGCTCATTAGTCTTGAGCTCAGTCATTAGAACTTGATTTTAAATTATACGAAATAAAATCCATTGATCTTTGAGTCCAGCATTGATATTAAAAATCTCTTGCACTCCGTGACGTCTGCAAACCAATGTGAACATGAATATACAACCAGTACAATTTATCTTGAATATTCAAAAAATATAGTCTATCATTATTTCCTTATATGAATGTTTTAAAAAAACATTACTACTCTACGATATATTTCTCACATGTGTTATTCACGATTCTAATTATCGAAAAGAGAAAAAAATGTTTATAATGTTTAATCTGTATATTATTAGTACCTGATAGTAACACATCAATTATTGTTGATAGTAACACTTATAGATGTTACGGTTAAAATATCAAAGAAGCAATATGACAAATCATCAGATAAGTATTTGTTGAATAGGAATAATAGCTGTAGAGCTTTTTCAAAGATTCACCACACTGTAATTGCAGCCAGGAACACAGGCTATAGAAGACTTTCCACATTTATATAATACAGAATCGCTATAAAAGTGTAACTGAAGTGGATTGGAACTATTTTCCTCTCTAAAATAGGATAGAATAAAAGTAGGCCTAATGCTTTATTCAAGTCAACACAATACTATATATAAAAACACACAATTACGGCTGCTTGACCAGACAATCGCCAGCCGGATTTTTTTAGAATCTCTTACAAATATCACTATAAGGTCACTGTGTTCATTATTAGGTACTCGGTTCTCTATCATATCATGGAAACTCGTCGTAGGTTGATGCTCGAAATTATACTTTTTCTCCATTACAACAAAAGTAAAGCTATTAATATAGGTGGCAACAACATGATAGCTTGATAACACGATGATGAACACTCTGTGTGATGTGACATTTTGCTGTTTTACAGGGGAAAGCGATGCCGATCGGGGAGAAAGAAGGCTTCTCGATCACCCTGGAGAAGGTGGACAGACACCAGGCCGGGGTGTACCAGTGCACGGCCACCAACGGGGTGGGGGAGCCCGTCACCGTTGACATGCAGCTCGATGTGCTCTGTAAGTCACCGCAACATGCATCGCTTCTATTTATGTTGCAGGCCTTAATACAATCGACTACTTTCCCCGAATAGCCGCAGACCACCCACAGACCAGTATATTTTTGACTAATGATAATAATTGAGCAATTTTGATGGAGTTGAGCGATTTTGACAAACGCTATGGGTGATGACATGCACCTCGGACAAAGTATCACCTAAATTGACACTTTACAAGATTATGACAGAGACGGTGCCAAACACTATAAGTGGATGGATCATGTTCGTCAAACATGTTTCTCATAATAAAGATGTTTTATGTTATGCATCTATTCTTGGGTTTTGTGTATTTTCACTTCCCAAGCCATTCTAGTTACGGAGAAGTTTATTCCGACTCAGTGAAATCAATTATTCCAGTCTAATTCCATGTATTTTCATGACCATGTACTTGTAAAATCTCAGTTCTCCAAATCATCCACTCCAAAGTTATTTTGAGGAATTATTTGCTTTTTTGATAATATTGTCTTTGCAAGATACCACTTAGGAAATATTATTTCAATTGGTGGAGAATACAAAAGTGAATTTAATGTTGAATCAATAATATTTATGAAAACTGTGTTGTGTAAAATTGACAACAAGTGGCGGAACATGGACATCATGTCTACCGAATTCCTTACTCGCAAAGGCAACTATCCTCTATTGTTTATGATTGTAGCCTACGTAGTTCACTTCCCAGCACTGATAAGACTTCGCTGGGAAATTCCTATAGATTCACTTTATAAAATTTCCATTGTAGAGTAGTTTAAAACATTTTGCCGCGACAATGTGCTGCGCAGGTATTTTAATATTCTTGGCCTCGCCAAAGCATGTAATTAACTTGGACAAGTTAATTTGACCATGAGTAATAAATCATAGAGAGTAGTAAACAACAAACATACACGGCTTGAAGATAACATCTATCCTCCCCCACAACAATTCATTTATGGGATGTATCCGATACCAATTGCTATAATTTAGAATCCAAATAGAGCATGGAGATTATTAAATGATAACACAAGAAGTGACTGTATTATCAGGGGGCAATTTCGCATGTGTGGATAGGGATATGGGGGAGCATGTGTATGTTAGTGCAATGTAGTGCACAACTATTAGTGCGGCGTGGTTGGAGGCGGTGGGGGGCATGGCTGCTGTGATTCGTAGCATGCAGTTGTCCGATCTGATAACGGCCAATGCTGTATAAGGCTATTGGAGCATAGGATAAGGGCCCATAAACAATCCCAACTCGTGTGAATGTGGATTAGCCGTTATGTTTTACTTGTGTGTGTGTGAGTGTGTGTGTGCACGCCGACGATCTTGCCCACGTGAGCGTATGTGGACGTGTAAGCGCATATAATAGCTCGACTCACTTTGGTCATTAATCATTTTCAGCAGCATTTCCTGTCTAAAGTTAGTTGCTCTGACAGCGCGCAAGAGCCTTTGACTTGCCTTTGGTAGACGGCGAACAACCAATACAACCATGAATAGATACGCGCCAAAGTGCGATTCGCGCCTATTCCATCATAGCTTGCACTCAGACAGACACAAGAGGCTGCAACATTACATCGAGGAACGCGTTGCCCTCACTACTCATGCACGAGCCAATCTGTTAGCTCGTTATCGAAATTGAATTTGATTATTTCATGTAACATGGTTTCAACTTGGGTATCAAGTTGCATTCTGAAATCACACATTAATTAATCTGTTCAATTCGAACTGTATTTGAATGAGCTTAGCAGCAACAGTTCAGAAATTTGACGCAGGATATACAGGTACGATTGAGGAAATTTCATTCATGAGGAAAAATAACGAACCAAATTGTTAAATACAGTAACCAAAACTAATTTTTCTATTCATGGTCGAAGTTTCGATATATCCGATATTCAACTAAGGAATGCTGATTATGCGAAGAAAATAATCAGAGGTTTTAAAATCTCAGGTAGTGGAATCTCATAGGTTTTAAAAACTTGATTTTTCAAGTGGATAAAGCATGAAATGGATGATAATATTATTCCATTCAAATAATCAGAGGTTATCAATTACTCGAAGGTTGGAACTTCTATGATGAAATGACTGCATTCATCGATCTCTCCAAAACTAAAATGATAATATCCATGCTCTATTTGAACTCTAACTCTAATTAAAGAAATTGGTATCTGATGCCACCCACAAATGATGAATTGTCAGGGAGGATAAAAGCTATCTTTGAGTCGAGTATGTTTGATGTTTACTACTCACTATGATTATCTATTAGTTACTATTGCTCCAATTAATATCCTCTTACTATTCCCTTAAACGGCTTCTTTGAGATGATTTGTCAATTTCAAGCTTCACTCCAATTTCCAATTAAATTCAAGTTTAAACTTTGGAATCTAGAATTCATATTCTTGCTTTGGAGTATCATTAATCAAGTTCTGTTATTTTTTATAGTTAATACAGTTAGCACGGACGTGAATCCGATATGCACGGTGGTGTATGGAAATTTCAATCTTCAATGTATTCATAGCTCGAATAATTATTATGATGACAATAATATCAACTGTTTTATAAGAATGATAAAAATTGTACAGGGAAAATAAAAAATTGTTGAAAGTAGAATGGAATGAAAGGAGAGGAATAGCCCAAAACTGTAGCACCAGTACAGTCCCTTTACCACTATCCAATCATCAATACTATTTCCTACTATTATCATCATCATCTTATTCATCACTATTCTCTTGAATGACTCATTGTAGAATTTTCTATACTTTATTCTGCCAAAAGGTAAATATAAAATTTCAATATAATTCCAGTTCAAACTTTGGCGTTTTATATTTACATATTTATAGGGTGCATATTTATAGATGTGAATTCGATAGGTATGATGGAATTAGACGTTTAATCCCAAAATACCTATTCATATCTCAAATGATGATGATGATAACTTATTTTGTTGAGTGCCAAGGAGAATAGTACAGTAGCACGGAATGAAGGAGAAGAGTAGGCAACACGCTTTACATTGTGGGAACTTTGTACATTCAAGGCTGGCAACCATCAACAGTAGGCTACAAACTGACACCAGAGTATAAACTGTGCCAACTTTGATACATTTTCAGAAGGGGATTTGAGTAATCAGTATGGTAACTGACTTTGGGGAATTTTCATATTCGCAGAAAAACTTGAACAATCAACAATTATGATTTCTGGTAGTATTGATTCACGAAATTCCCTCACAATAAACACGTCGATAGAGAATTACTGTAAAACAAGGAACACTCCACCTTAATCCGGAATTTCATCATCGATTAAGCTCCATTCAATGTCACCGACCAGCTTCATAAAAAAGGGTTGTGCAATAATTCGGTATCCACGGATTATAACGCGAAAAATAATATGAAGCATCAGCAATATAGCCAATGTTCAATAAGAGCGCGCTATCGCCTTTAGCTAACACGTGGAGCGCAGTCATTTTCATATCAAATTCTGCAAACAAAAGAGAGCCAATTATTAAATTAATTCCCGGTAAAAGAATAATGGGAAGTTGAAATACGATGGTAGAACTTTCCTTCCTCTCTTCATCGCCAGATCGCTTTGCTGGAAGCTACACTCACTCAATTCATCATTATCCTCATCACACAGAGTAATTTGATTGAGAATGCGAAAAATTTAAAACGCTTATCAGGAGAAAAAGCATTTATGTTTGTCTCTCCTAATATATCCATCAATAACACTTTAAATGGTTTCTCAATTAATATACAATGCATAAGCTTTGTAAGCAAGTTGATGGAATGGATGAATAGCATTCCTCCTAAATCTCCTAGGATTCTCATAAATCATCATGATTGAGGTATAAATCAGGTACTGGTTGCTTATTTTTGAGGGAATTCTGTTACTGATGGAGAGCTCTATAAAACTTTGAATTGAATCCAATATTTGACTATTGGAAAATTGATAAACTGATTAGTATTACTGAATTTTTACCTGTGATTTTTCTTGTTAATTTTATAACAACTCATGAAGCATAGACCGAGATTCAAAGCATAGAATGTTTTGATGGAAGGAAGAATGTATATTCTCATTTAAACTTTGTTATCTCAGTATCCTATTTGATTCGTTTCCCATCGTTCAAGATTAATACATTTTTTATTAAAAATTCGAGGCACGGTACCTTGCTGTTCAGGTCCAGCTTTAGTATCTTGTAGCTCCCAGCTGAACTCTTTCTTAAGGAGAGTTGTTCATAAAAATTTAATCAAGTCGCAAGATCTAAGCCAGATAATTGAAAAAGAAAATGCTAAAGATCTGAAAATCTCGATGGAAAAATTTCATGATAGTGACTGGGAAGAATGAAATGAAATTATGATCTCCGTGGATGTTAATCTTCTGACTCAATCAGCGTTCAAATCTCAGTACAGATTGGCTCTTCACTTAATCCCTTCCTCGTGGCATTGAGGGGAAGAGGAACAGAAGCTGCGCTTATAAAGAGTACAGTTCTCAATTCAAAACAGCCAGAGACGGTTGAATGATGACTGTTCAGTTTGCGGTTAGATTATATCATTAGCAGCAAATAACGACCAGCTTGAAACCAGATTTGCTCGACTGGAAAACCTTCTACAGCAGCTTCTCCTGGCTGTTCCTCCCTACCAACCCAAACTCTTTTTTTATCTACCACAATCACATTCACATGTTTCGTCCTCATCCGAGAAAATATAAAAACTTTAAATATTTAGTGTATCAATCCTACTAATTCAATAAGCTCTTTCCGATTCCCCACAACCACTTTTATAAGTCTCGACCTAATTTGAAAAACTATAAAAACATCAATTGTTGGAGATAATCAACCATTCTCAATATTCATTATTACTATTATATCGGATAACATCAATTCTAACAAAGAATCACAGTTGAATTGCATTAGAATATTTGAGGATATTCAGTTAGAGTTTATCTTGCATTATTCTCATTTCCATATTATATTAATGTTGATCATTCATTGGTTGAGTTTATAATATGAAATTTCTCCTATCTCAGACACTAAAAAATAGATACCATTACCAGTAAGATTTCAAGGTGAACAGTAGTTTAAAACAGCTTGATTTCCTGACAAGAACTTATCTTGAAATCTGCAACACAATAAAAAATTGGGAGCTCCCATATCTATGAAGAATTGAATTGAAATTGAAGAATTATCTCCTGTCTATTCAAAGTTACGTTTCAATTCTTGCTATGGAAACGCAGTTCTATTCAAAGACACCTTACCTGCTTGATTTTCTATCTGAAAAGAGTGTCATTTTCCGTGTTATGAACGTGTCTTGGACAGCAGCACAGCATCGCCAAGTCACAAATAGGAACAGGAGCCGAGTGCAAGGTCCGGAAAGCCCCTAATTCTGGCTAAATAATTTCAAGCTGGTTCCGCATTAGGTATGCGATTATGCTCGGGCTTGTCATTTCACGCCCTGCAGCTCTCATAGAGTAGTTGCTGCCTACATTCCACCTCCATCTCCTTCGCCTCCTCTTGCTTCACCACCGCACCATACCTCTTCCTGTTGAAAATCGTTACCTCACAACCGCCACCAACAACGACTAGTCGCTGATTAAATACAGATCAACGTTCAAACGGACTGCCAGCCAGATTTGCATCCTCCGGCCCTCGCCCAGGCCACACGCCTGTCACTCTCCTAGTGAACCACAGCGCAATTTGTGCAATCACAAAATTCGAACACTATCCATTATTGCTGATCGCTTTAAAATCTGGTCCTCGTCAAGCATTCTATGAAGGGATTGATATTTTGAATATTCAATCCCAGTCGTCAATGTGTGATTAGTAATTGTCGACTGTTCGACAAAACTCTAACCTCACAATATTAAACTCTATAGATTTATTTGATATTTTCGATAGAATCTCTTATTCAAGACAATAGATTCCATTATCAAAACGAGTTTAGTATAACGGACATATCATAGTACTATATACATAATAGGACATACTATGTATGTATAGTACTACTAGCAAGTAACCCGTGCTCCGCAAGGGTCTATTCTGAAACTTTACAAACTGAAAACTTGACGTTATAAAACATAGGAAAATTGAAAATGGGACTATAACCATCCTCGGTTAATAAAGAATCTTTATGCAAAATTTCAAGTAAATCAGTCCATTAGTTCAGACGTCAAACATAACTTTGCTATCCCGCTACGTGTATAAGCCAGTTCTTTCCATTAGTATAGCATAGATGGATGATTTATCAGTATCTTTGAATGAGAATACAGTTATAACAGAATGAGAATAACAGTAGCTTTCAAAAGTTACTCTTGAACGGTTCGAGAAATCGATGTGCGGTTTTCAACATTCATTTTCTCTTGATTTATAATGTGAATGTCTTCGAAACGGTTTGAGATATTGATATGCGGGTTTAGTCATCAATTTTTCCTTGAAATTCCATATCAAATCATGTATAGCATGACCACCTTCCTATTTGTATATATGACTATCTTCCAATTTAAAAAAAAAGTTGAATTTGAAATGAAGGTTCAAGATGGCGCACCAAAATTTTGATACTACAGAAAAACAGTTATTTTCATTCCAATAGGATCCCTAATCATACCTATCATCTAATCTCCCTTTCAAAAGAAATGTTCAGCTGTTTCTATACAACAACTGGAAGCATGACAAGTTGAAAACTTGACGTAATGAAATCTTAAAGAATTGAAAATAGGCCTATAACAATCCTCGGTTAATTAAGAATCTATATGCAACATTTCAAGTTAGTCAGTTGAGTAGTTCAGACATGATGATGCGTCAAACATAATTTTCCTATTCCTTACGTGTATAAGACAGTTATTTCTTATAGTGTAGATGTCCTAAAACGAGTTTAGTTTAACGGACATAGCATATATATATATATATATATAATATATATATATATATCATAAGAGAGAGTAGGGTTGTATAAGCCAGCTCTTTCCTTTATTATAGTATAGATAACTGAAGAAGACATAATACTTGAAAAACTCACAGCATATTGATTTCTCAATACATCAATTCTAGTATCGGTTAGATCCTCCTCAATTTGAACCAGGCAGTCTTTTGCTTCCCCAATTCCAAACAGAATACCTACAAATTTGTTTCACTCTTTATTTGTGTTTAAAAGTACATTATAACTAAAGAATATAAATAATTACGGTACTAATTTTATTGTGATCATGCTTTTCATATGAATTTCAATGATGAAGCATGAATCATTGTTCATTTCATTTATTAATTATACTGTTGCAAAATTTTACATACAGAGTGGGTGAAAAGTCCGAGAACGGCTTTATATCTCATACAAAATAGTTATTTGTATATCTAGAGTGAAAAGTACGACTTTTTCTCCCTGTGGGAAAAAGTTTGAAGCTCGAGGCAAAGCCGAGGGCAACAATTTTCCTGAGGGAGAAAAAGTATTTTTCGCTCGTGATGTACACAACATTTTTCCTCCATCTACATTTTTTTATAGAAACTGCAAATAAAATAATTTTAATAACTTACGTATTGGTGACAATGTTTCCTAACAACATAACCTAAAATCTAAAACCTCAAAACCGGTCAGCTGATTGGCAGTTTGGCACTGCCGATTGCGCTATCTATCGGCTAAAGTTGTAACAACTATATCAGCTGAGCGGCTACCAAAAATGGCTGACTCCAGATAACGCGTTTCAGATTTGAATTGCAGATCAAAAATATTTGTTGGCTGGTATTTTGAATAGAATAAAATATTTTAAAAATTGTATAAATTTTATCGTCTACTAATATTAAGAATATAATATCATACAAACATATATTTCATGAGTTGATCAAATTTCTTGTTGTGGTATTGAATTCAGTTGACTCAATGACATACACCTCTATTACGCTTTCTCATCTGAGCTTAGACCTTCTAACCTATTACAATGTGAGTTTTTGAAATAGAGATGCTTCCCATGTTATTTAAATGGAGTCACTTTTTCTCCCTAGGGAGTTTTTCTGTTTTTTACTACCGAGAGCGAAAAAGTGACACTTTAGTATTATGTTTCAGGGAGTAAAGTAAGTACTTTGGACAGTAGGTGGAGGAAAAGGTAATTTGACGGTGGGTGTGATTGGGGATCCTACTTAAATTGAAAATAATACTCTCCTGTGACTTCAAAAATCTGATCCGCCATATTGAATGCAACTTTGCTTTTTTAAAATAGGAAGGTGGTCATGCTATACATGATTTCGATACGGAATTTCAAGGAAAAATTAATGACTAAGCCCGCTTATCAACATTTCAAACCGTTTCGAAGATATTCACATTATAAATCAATACTATTCAAAGCAGAAAGGGGAGAAAAAAGTATGAGGACGGCTTATCATCTCATGAAAAAATGTGATTTCAACGAGGGTGTGATTGGGGATCCTACTCAAATTAAAAATACTACTTTACTTTGACTTTGAAAATCACGTTCGCCATCTCGGATCCGCCATTTTGAATGCAACTTTTTTTAATAGGAAGGTGGTTATGCGATACATGTTTTCAACACGGCATTTTAAGAAAAAATTAATGGTGAAGACCGCACATCGATACCTCAAACTGTTTCGAAGATATCCGCATTATTAATCAATACCATTACCTATTTCATTTCTGATTTGCATGGCATTGATTTATAATGTGTATATCTTGCAAAATATCGTGATATCGATGTGCGGTTTTCGCCATTCATTCTGCCTTGAAATTCCGTATTGAAATCATGTATCGCATGTCCACCTCCCTATTCAAAAAACAAATAACCATCCATCAAATTACCTTTTTGTAGAGATATTAAGCCTTTCTCGGACTTTTCACCCAGCCTGTAGAATAATTATTTGATGAGATCCAAGTTCATTCGTAATTAAAACAGCTTCCTTCAAAAATTTGTAATATTTTTTTCAATTAATTATAATAATTATTTCGAGGGTAACAATTGAGAACTAAAAATAATTTATAATAATACGTTTCGAGGAAAACAATTAAGAACAGAAAATAATTTATAATAATACGTTTCAAGGGAAACAATTAAAGGGAAGACAATAGAAAAAAATCTGGTGTGGTACACTCACACAACTTTCCTTGCTCATTGAACTGTAAGCCTCATTCTTAAACGAGAATAATCTAGGGGAATAACATAATGACGATTGGCGGCAACATATTTGAAACTATGATCAGACTACTGTATAAATGTGTATATATAATTGTTTTCAGAGTACTTTTTCCTTTTTGTAAATTGTGAAATTCGATGATTTTTTAAAAGTCGTCAAAACAGCTGCTCTACAGATTAAATATCTCAAATATGTGTTCTTTTTATGAACTCCTCTACCTCATGCACGAGAAGGAGGTTACAAAGTTCATCTCTCCAGGATGGGGTGGACCCCCCATTAGTTTCCTAGGAAGGAGACTCATGCCAGTTGATAGAGCCGATAAATAACTATACAGGGTATGAATTTGGAAAAAATCAAAGTCATTTTTGAGAAAATCGTGAAAAACATGGATTTTTAGTAATTATCCATGCCATTTTTCTCAAGAATATTACGGAGCTCCTGCAATTTTCCCAGAAATGAGACTCATGTCAGTTTATAGGGCTTATGATTGTGAATGGGCTATCCATGGTATGAATTTGAAGAAAATCGTTAGAGCCGTTTTCGAGAAACCCGTGAAAAACATAGTTTTTTAGTAATTAACCGCCACTTTTCTCAAGAACATTATGGAGCTCCTGCAATTTCCCCAGAAATGAGACTCATGTCAGTTGATAGGGCTTATGAAAAGCTATCTATGGAATGAATTTGAAGAAAATCGTTAGAGCCGTGAAAAACATGGTTTTTTAGTAATTATCCGCCATTTTTTTCGCCATCTTGAATTGAATTTATTATTGTCGGATCCTCATGGTATAAGGACCTTTGAGGCATTATGAACCTCTAATGTGAAATTTTCATGAAAAAAGATATTTTAACTTCAGGTAGGAGAGGAAATAAACTTTTCAAATCAGCAACTTTTGGTTTTGAGAGTGTTCCTGGCTGAGCTTTTACAAACAAAATAGCACTATCAAAATGGGTTTTCAGGAACTAAAATGAAGTGGGTCCACCAATGTCAGAATAACTTTTGTAACCAAGAACAGTCCCAAATGTTGAGTAACGGTAACCAATTTTCACGTATTTTTGACTGAATTTCATCATGTATTTTTCGCGAACACTCCGATCTACAACAATTATTATTATTCATTTCAAACGCCCAAATACCACGTGTAGAGTAGAGAGCCTATGTAACCTAGAAACCCCGCTCAAACGCTTGACACTGCCTTCTTAAAATCGTCGTCGCATCGTTCAGAAAAAACATAGAGGTATGAAATTTTGTAGACATTTAGAAAAAATGGCGGTGAATTCAAAAAGCCCTTTGACGGAAAAAGGTCCTAAAGTTCTTAGTGCCCTTTTTCCATCAAACTCCTCAATTCTGAAAAATCTAGAAGAAAAATTGAAATTTGGGTTTCGAGGTGCACGAGATAGATATTTTTAGAATGTATGTGCAAAATTTGGAGATCTAAATGATTCCTATTTCTCCGGTATGCAATCCATAAGTTGACATGTTTTGATGAGAACAAACGGACAAACGAACAAACACAACCCTACTCTCACTTATTATATAGAAGATGCTACGTCCGTTATACAAAACTCGGTTTAGGAAATCTAAACTATAAGAAATAACTGGCTTATACACGTACGGGATAAGAAAATATGTTTCACGTCTGAACTACTGGACTTCTTAAACCCGAGGATGGTTATGAAGCCTATTTTTAATTCTTCAAGACTCCATTACGTCAAGTTTTCAGTTTGTCAAGTTTTAAAATAGACCTTGCGGAGCACGGGGTTCCTGCTAGTATACTATAATAGCATTTACATATTCGCAATATTATTCCTGTGATTAGCTGAAAAACAACACTTTTGGTGAACTGATCGTGAGATTCATGTAGTCTGTCTCAATTTCTCGAGTATGAAACCCTCTTGCAGAATTGATGAGCCTCAGCAAGAGAAACAAAAGCTGGAGTGAGATCAATGCACAATCTTGTTGTTTATTCATGCACTTGTAATTTGAAGTGCGTATTCAATAAACGTTCAGTGAACGCTGTACGTAGTTAGCCAGCAATGCATTGGTCTTAGGGGAAGTAATGGCAATCTGTTTTTAGAATGTGAAGCACTTGAGGCTAATGAATTCTCAATCTGGATGAAAGAAACAGGCAATTTAGTTCATTGATCGGCGGATATGAGCACACTTTGGTGTATCACGGACAGGAGCGCTGACGATGGCGGGCGGAGCTGAATGGAGCAAAAATTGGTGCCGTTTGTTGTGGCAAAAGGGGAAATTCAAGGACCCGTCTTGAACAATGACGCACCCAAGCTACCGGCGGAATTAAATCCGATGACTGAATAATAGAACGTGAGTTCAACAAGATCGACGAGTTATAATAGTCGAAGCTTTGTAGGAGCGATTTTCCGGTTGTACAATTTCCTAGGAAGCCAGCCTTTTTATATCTCTTCTTCACTTTTTTCCGATCTGACCCGAAGAAATGAGAAAAATAATTAAGATGTGGTCCAGAAGGACTTTCAATGAAAGAAGGAAAATGCTTAGCTAGACAGAAATCACAATAGTCTTATTACAGTCCACAATCGGTTTGCAGTCCTTTTCCATCAGCAGCAAGGCACAGCAGACCGGGCCTCAATGGGATTTCACTCCCCCTCGATATATTGGGCTATTGGTGAAATGCCACGCCTCATTGTTCGAGAGAAACGATTGCTTGATAACTACACTACACAATCGTACGTTGACAAATCGATGCGTTTTTTCTGGCTGAACTACACAAAAACGTCGATAGCTCTTTGTGCTTTGTTCGGATTTCTAGGCACCAATAATATCGATGATTATTTCCCACGTATTCATTATCTAAACTTCAATTCCAGGTAAACCAACGTTAATACCCAACCTTTTACTGTTCATATAAAACAGTGAATGAGGGATAGTCTGCGATGTTCAATATCAGTCTTGTTTATTATTATAATCACAAAAAATTTTCCAATTACCATCCAAACAATAAATTTTACATGAGTTCAAATCAAACAATGAATAAATACGTCTCATTCTTTTCTGACTCAATATAAAGCAGCAAGGCTACTTATTTTTTGAATTGAAATCAACAATATAAAAGGGATTGACGTTTGATAATTCCAAGCTGTCTATCATTTGAAATATGAAATTCATTTAATTCAATTTTTATTGAAAAGCGTAATTATTGAGATTAATGACATATGGGAATCAATAATGGGAACTAATAACACTTTGTGATCGAGCATGTTTTTAAAGCTTTTTCAATTTTTAATTTGGAATCTCCTCAGCAATCTATGAACTTATTATATAATTTATTTCTGCAGGTAATGTTCTTTCCATAATGTCTTCGTTCTTTCTTCTCAGGCTCTATTCAATTTCACAGATACAAATTATATTAGCATAGCTGCAAAAAGTGTACTTGGCAGTTTATTTTCTTGATACTGTCTTGATACAAGACAAGTTTTAACCATTTCAAATTTCTATCTTAAATGCTATAAGAGATAGTGGTGAATCGCTTGGTTCCAATAGAATTTCATGAACAATTCACGTTCCTCGGCTGTATTTTGGAAGTAGTCTGAGATATTTCAATGTTGGTCCGTGCGGTTTGCTCGAAACATGACAAATTGTGCCACCGTATGCCAAAATATGCTTCTCGAGAGTTAGTTGGAGTACGGTTAAATTTGAAGTTCGGAAGTATGATCAATAATTATCTATAACTTGAATTCCTCGTGTTCAATATTAGTCAAGAGTTTGTTGTTGGAGCTGAATTTTGGTAGAGGTTTTCGAAGTTAGTTTCCGAAAGTTACAAAGCGTCTAAAATGTGAACACTGCTCAGTCAACGCGTTAACAACAACGAGGAAACGTCGTGCTAATTACAACAAATTGGAATCAGATGCTTAGTAAGACTTCAACAATATCATTCAAAGGTCATGGGTTAACCAGGAGTAGAACTGAAATGAATTGGTATTGTTAGTTGTTCACCAGTGAAATTGTGAGAAGATGATGCATGAGTTGGAAGAGACAAGTGGAGAGAGAAGTGGATGAGGAAGCCAAAAAGCATCTATCAAAAACAAAAAATCCTAATATTGTAAGAGAGTTAATTCTTGTATCAAATGTATTATGCTAATTCTCAGATTATAAAACTCAAATCTGTCAGGTGTGTGAATTTACACTCTGATGTCACCACTTTCATACAAAACAGTATAGTTTAGGGAGATTACAATATATGAATTATTAAGAATTATAAAGAAACACATTCTTCTCATTTCGTACAATCTAATGTTACTGTGCTGATCGAGACAAATTAACAATGATTTGTTGATGAAGTGATAGGATGGAAAGTGGTCCTTACAAGACACCAAATTCATTAATAATTTCAAATGCAGGAGAATTGACAAAGGAAATTGATTCAGCACATGGAAGGTATGGTTGATATGTTGTATAAAAATGTATTATAGGCAATACAGTGTAACAGCTCCTTCTACAGATTTGAATCACGCGCAAATACTATAGAAAAATGGAATGAATTTATAAAGAATGGTGCAATACAAAGCACAAACTTGTTTTCGTCAACAAATAGTATATACATACATTTCTGTATTCTAAAGTTCCAGTTAGGGATAATTTAGAATGTTGATAAATACTCGATGAATTTTAAGATTGAGAGTCAAATTGAATCCTAGACAAATTCACATCAAATTCTTGTATATAACTTCCAAAGATTCTTCTTTTTCATTTCAATGTTTCTTCCAACGATTCTATGTTTTTCATCAAGTATGCAACTTATAATCCTTGTTCAAAGTATGCAACTTATAATCCTTCATACTAAGTAGAGTTACACTTCGTATAACACGCACTGAACTTGAGAGAGCATGTAAAATTCTCTAAAAGAGTCAGAAAAACATCGTGTTCAATTAATGAAGAAGACGGAGAAAGATTAGGAGAAGAGAGGTGTGAAATAAAGTGGCGTTTCCAGGGGATGTGCTTCCGGATAGCGTGCTATTCGGAGCGTGGAGGTTATCCCTCGTGAAGTTTTTATTCGACAGGTTGTAAAGCAGGAGTGAAGTTGCAGGGTTGCGCGAGCCTCAGGAAATCAGTCGACTTGCTTGTTCACCCGGGTAAACGTCAGGAGCCGGCACGGAAATTGCGTCCACAATAGCAGCCAGCACAGACAAATTTCCGGATCCGAACAAATTTGATTATCCTTATTCATTCTGCAACGAAAGACTTTCATGATATACTCTGCTCGGCGGAAAGAATTGACTCTTTCTAGTGAGTCAGTGGGATTCCTGACTCATTCATGCGCACAACGTAATTTACACAAACATCAAGGAATAATGTGTTCAGAAACAGTTTCTAGACGAAGTCCGAAAAAATGCGGCACCTTTTTACTTTGTTGTCATTCATTGAACAAAGAACGCTCCAAGACTTCGCCAAACAAGTCATCAAAGCCTCTAATTGAATCTCAGAGTCTTTCTGAACTCCATTCCCCTAGTTCTAATTGAACGTTTCTCCAATAAATATGTGAATTCAAAAATTTCAATACTGAGCGAATTAAGTCATCGTTTGATCTTTATGAAATGGTTACATCTCAATTTTCAGGTCTTTGGAGCATAAAGGTTCAGAAGTAATCTGATAATTTGAACCCTAGTTTTTCGGAGCGGGGGGCGGGCGAAAGTTGAAATGAGCCAACTGCTCATGCCAACTGCTGTATTCCTAATATATAGAATTATTATGCTATGCTAGGCTGGTTGACTTAGATATCTGGATACAACTTAGCTGGTTGATTGGATATTATCGTTATGCATAGTAGCGTCTTGATGCTGTGGAGGGGTAAATCGGTCCAGGGATCAACTGGTGAGATCGTGACTTTTCTACATTGAAATAGCCAAACAACAACTAGGCATACAAAGCATCTTACATGGCATCTTAAACCTTCTTTACATGGTGCCGTGCTATCATCTCACAGCAAACAAATGCTTACGAAGTTTTGGCTCATTATAACAAATACAATTTTTTTCATTCATTTATTCCTCATAAACAACTACAATTGGGGTACTAATTTATAAATTATACAGCCAGAAAATACACAATTCTATGAAAATGCATGCCATGTCGAAAGACATATTAATTAAAACATTGAAAGTCACATTCATCAAAAATCTCTAAATATGATAACAATTATAATTGATTCCTGAAAATATTATATATTCAAGATTTGAATCTAGATAACTTATCATCAACGCATATAAGACCATACAGAAGGAAATAAGAAGGAAAATAAGACAGACCAAAGATAGATGGTACGAAGGAAAATGCATGGAAATAGAAGATCTCCATGCAATACATGATGACTTCAACCTTCATAAAAAGATTAAAGAAATGGCTGGTATTAAAAGGTCAAACAGAAGCAACATTCTGCTCGACAAAAATGGCAAAATAATTCCAGACACAAAGGGAAAACTGGACAGGTGGAGAGAGTACATCCAGGAGTTGTTTGAAGATGAGAGACAGCAGGAAATGATAGAGGAGGACACAGATATGGAACAAGGTCCAAATATAACAAAAGAGGAAGTCATGCATGCAATTAGGACAGCTAAGGGCAATAAAGCTCCAGGGCCTGACGAAATGCCAACAGAGATTATAAAGTTAATTGGAGAAGATCAGATTGGGGTGTTGGTGGGCCTGTACAACACTGTGTATAACACTGGAATTATCCCTAGAGAGTGGCTCAAATCAACCTTCATCACACTGCCAAAAAAAGCAAATGCTAAGGAATGCAAAGACCACCGGACGATTAGTCTGATGAGTCATACCCTTAAGATATTCCTGAGGATCATTCACCGGAGAATATTCAGAAAAATTGAGCAAGATCTCAGTGAAACCCAATTTGGCTTCAGAAACGCATTGGGTACAAGAGAGGCGCTGTTTGCATTTAACGTTTTGACTCAAAGACTCATGGACGTCAACCAACCAGTATATGTGGCCTTTCTTGATTATAACAAAGCCTTCGACAAAGTTCGCCATAACCATCTCATAAAGCTGATGAAGGATAAGAACATGGACAAGAACGATATCAGAATAGTAACATACCTCTATTTTAATCAGACCACCAAAGTTTTAGTTGATAATGAACTTTCCGAGGAGATAGATATAAAACGTGGAGTAAGGCAAGGATGTGTGCTCTCACCCTTACTGTTCAATCTGTACTCAGAAGACATAATACAAGAAGCACTGGAAGGTCAAAATACAATAGGAGTGAAGGTAAATGGGAAGATCATTAATAACATAAGATACGCAGACGATACGATACTAATAGCGGAAACCTTAGAAGAACTACAAGGTCTACTGGATCAAGTAGTAAAGACCAGCGAGGAGAGAGGGCTAACACTGAACACCAAAAAGACCAAATTTATGACAATAACTAAACACCGACAACAACCAAAAACACTATGGATTGGAGGCGAGCTAGTGGAGAAGGTCTGCAAATATAAATACTTGGGAACAATTGTCACTGACAACAATGACTACTCCGAAGAAATAAAATCAAGAATTGGACAGGCTAGAGCTACTTTTAATAAAATGAGGAGCTTACTGAGTAGTACTGATCTTAGCCTGCATCTCAAATTAAGAATGCTTAAAGGCTACGTATTTCCAGTTCTATTATATGGAATGGAAGCCTGGACTCTTAAAAAGAACGACACCGACCGGCTAGAAGCATTTGAGATGTGGGCTTATAGAAGAATTCTCAGAATAAGCTGGACTGACAGAACAACCAACAAGGAAGTATTAAGAAGAATGGGAAAGGACAGAGAAATCATGATCACCATCAAAATCAGGAAACTGCAATACCTGGGTCATGTAATGAGAGGAGAGAGATATACACTTTTGCAAAACATCATACAAGGAAAGATACAAGGCAAAAGAAGTATAGGAAGAAGACGGATCTCCTGGTTAAATAACTTGAGACAGTGGTACAACAGTAGTTCCATTGATCTTTTCAGGGCGGTTGCCTCAAAAATCAAAATTGCCATGTTGATAGCCAACCTTCTTAAAGGAGACGGCACATAAAGAAGAAGAACTTATCATCGATTTCATTGTTCAGTCTGACATCAAGAATCTCACTCTCAAACTAGTAGTTCTGTGAACAGTGGACCTCGCGCTCAGTAAGATACATTGACCTTTTGTTATGTTTTCTCAAAAATTAATAAATAATTTATCAATTTGAAATGTCTAGAAAAAATCCTAAATGAACATAGAGCTTTCTGACCTATCGTACCATGACGTATCGTCGTGGAATGTGAGTGTGAGCGCTGTTATCAGGTCTGGCTGCCGTCGATACACCAATCCAATCAACCCATCAGAGAACATTCTGTGTTGTCGTGTTGGCGAAAAATCGGTGTGTTGAAATTAACAAAATAAACTACCATAATGCTGATTTCCTACAAACTTCATTTCTCACTTTTCATGATTTTAGAAATCAATTTCTTTTCAATAATATTTGTTGCAATTTTAATCATCAGATTAAAAAATAAAAATGTAGAAAAATGTTTTCCATCAATAACTCCAAACTCCAAACTAGAATCATGGTCTCAGCTTATGGAAAGACAAAGTTAGTAGACAACTGTCTACTAAGATACATTTTCAAGATGCTCGATGTTTTTGAACGGGTAGTATTATAGTCCACTAGACTGCTGATTTTTGATGAATAATTCTATAGTCTGATTTTGACGGTGATATTGGTGTTCGAAGGAAACTCCTTTTCCTTTTTTATTATCCTTAAAATGCAAAATTTAAAAAAAAACCTTATGTATACGTCGATGCGAAATTCAAAAATTCAATACCTGTCAAATTTCATGAAAATCTATTGCTGCGTTTCGCTGTAAATGCGCAACATATAAACTTTTGTGTAATATATATTTTCATACACTCTTGTGTATATATTTTTTCTATTTAAACATATAAACATAAAGAGAAATGCAAAACCGTCGACTTGAATCTTAGACCTCACTTCGCTCGGTCAACAAGAAATAAAGTTCATCCTTCCATCATCGACCAAAAAAAAAATATCAGGTTCCTTTGCGTGTCATCTGTGTATCTTTCTATTTATCACTCAAGTTACTCTCTCTTCTCTTAACCCTATCTCTCATTCTATCAATCCCAAACAAACTGTTCTTTCATCTTTTGTCCCGCGCAACCCACCCTGCCTCATCACTTTTCTTCTCTTTTGTCTTATCATTTACGATTTCCAAGTATTAAGACCTCAGAACATTAAAGGTTTTCATCCTTGAAAGAAGTTAAAAATATTATAAATGAGATGACTTGAAGCGTCCCTAAAACCAATTTAGATCCGAGAAAATTAGGAATTTGTTCAAGGGAAGGTAATCTGGAATAATTTCTCATCTACGTCTTTCCGGTCTGGCTTCTCAATTTTCAACGCTCAAAGCTTCGTGGAAAGAGACTGCAAATGAAATGTAGAATTGCTGCTCTAGTTCTTGAGCACGAAATCTTGTGATGCAACTTGAATTATTAATTTATCTTAGAACTATCATCTTTCAAAGATACAGCTAGCCATTGCAAACATGACAATTAAAACAGATTGATTCTTCGATGAACAGCATGACAGATAATTCATTCATTATATGAAAGAGATTGTCTCCGCCAAGAAAGCGTTCCTTTCTCAGTTGGAAATATGAAGCGATTGAGATTTGTGAGTCGCTTACTTCAATTTATAGAGTAAAAATGTGACAGCTTAATATCGTGATCGAAAATCCAGTTCTCCTCTAAAAATACGGAATATGCTCCTGGAAAAAATAGTATAAATGATTATCTTTCAGTATTCAATATGAATCATGGAAGTACACAGAGGTTTTCAATCTTCAATCCCATGAGTGTTGTGAAGGATTAAAAATAATAATCAAATCCTTGAAAAATAAAAAATCTGGCGACTGTTTCAATATTTCAAATTACCTGGTTGAAAAATCAGCAAAAAACATCTTGATTTTAATAGTTCTATGACTAAAGAACTATAGTTCTATACCATCGAAATTGTCAAAAATATTTCCTACTCATACAAACGGCAAAAAAGAACTTCCAGGAAACCAAAAGACGAACTACTAACATTCCTGTATTTCTTACAATTTTCTAGTACGTAGTGCTTAGAAGAATTGATTGATTGATTGATTGATTGAAGAATGAGAGAGTATTTGAATCGAATAGGTTTATTGTCATCTAACCAATTTATTTCATGGCCAGGTTTCTCAATAAAGGATGATCTCTTTCCAATTGTAGATAAAATATTATCCTTTGTAGATAAAAAACTAAAAGTATATGGTTTGATAGCTGATCTCTCAAAAGCTTTCGACCTTGTAAATGTTGCGATCATGATGAAAAAGCTGCAACTATATATGGTTTTGATGGCGCGGAGAGCAGAGCAGCCCTTATTTAATTACAAAATGGCTAGCTGCAGATATTTTAATTTTGAATAAAGAAAAAATCCAAAGAAATACCATTTCGAACTACTAGCTTTACTACTACTAGCTTAATTGAAGGTCAAAATATAATATCTGTAAGTAGTATAAGAGTTCTTGGAGTGGTGTTTGACCTGATCTTTCATGGAGACCCCATCTGGAATGCCTGAAAACCAAACTTAATTCAGCAATTTTTGTTCTCAGGAACCTAAAGGCTTCTCTGGATTCGATGGCTCTTAAAAGTGTGCATTTGCTCTTTTCCATTCCCTTCTGAACTATGGAATCATTTTCTCAGGTAATTCTAGCAGTGTAGTGGAGGTGTTTAGGTTACAGAAGTGGGCATTGTGGGAGATTATAGGGGAGTCAATTCGAACTAGCTGTCAATTTCAATTTCAATTTATTGGAAAAAAAGAAACATTGTAGTGAATGTAGTTAATCAGTGTGGATGCGACAGACACACTGCCCAAAACCGCACTCCATACAAAATAATAAAGAAGAATAAGAAAACAAAACAACTTATACAGAAATTAAAGAAACTTCAGAATTACATGCTAAATCTTAAAATAAAATACTAATTATTTATATCATTATAGGCTATTCGTATTGTACAATATAAATCATTTCAATTAAAATAAGAAAATAAGTTTAATTGAAATAAGAATGAAAAGAATATGTTCAATATAAATAATGAAAAAAAGAGTTGACTAATTAAACTAAACAAAATTAAAAATAAAATAATAAAATAGAGAAGAAGTAAGGTAAAGACATATATTTAGAGATAGATAGCAAAGTTACAAAATTGACAAAAGAACTAATATTCAAGTAATATAGAGCATGATTCAATAAAGGCATTCAAAGAAGGATTGAAGAGATCGATATCACCAAATACTGTGTTGGAAAGTCTCATGGATCGATTGATGGGTGAGTTATAATCGTGCAACGTTCGAGATCTTGGTATAAAAAACGAAAAATACCTTCCACGAGAAACAGTCGGCACAATCTTTCCAGGTGAAAAAGATGCTGCGTAAGACCATCAACTACTTTATATAAATGTAAGATGGCTTGGAGATTACGTCTGGACTTCAATGTTGGAATTTTTTACATGATTCTGAGTTGTGATGTGGGATATGCAAAATAGGGATAGTGGCCAAACGTTTTAAAATACAGGTAGCGAAGGAATTTATTTTGAACTTGAACTTTTTCAAGAGAATCAGAATATTCAGCATGATAAGGATCCCAAATAATTGAGGCATATTCCAATCTACTCCTTACCAACGACTTGTACAGATATATTATAGTATCTAAATTACTGAAGTATTTGCAAGTTCTAATAGCAAAGCCGAACAGTCGATTAGAAACATTTAAAATGTGTTCAATATGAGAGATGAATCTGAAATCACTTTGAAAATAGACTCCTAAATCCTTACATGGTATTTTGATTGGAACCATTCATCATGTAAGAGAAATTAAAAGGAATATTTTGTCTTGAAAATGTCATTATGTGTGATTTATTAACATTAATTTTTAAACCATTCACATAGCTCCATGTGGCAATCTTATTAATATCTTCTTGTCATAACCATTTACACCGGTAATAGTTTTATATATCTTAACATCATCGGCAAATAAGACATTTAGAGTTTTTCAATACATCTGGTAGATCGTTTATCATGATGAGGAATAAAAGAGGACCTAATGATGTACCTTGAGGGACAACAGATACGTTTGCATATAGATCAGAATCACAACCATCATAACCATCATATGACACAAATTGTTTTCTGTCCTTCAGATAAGATGCTATAAATCCTACAGTAGAATTCGAGAAATTATAGGCCAGTAGTTTGTGTAGAAGTACATCATGATCAAAAGCCCTTCGGAAATCAATGTCATCAACCCTCCCAGAAGACTCCAGACCATGCAAAACATCACATGAAAATTCAATTAAATTTGTAGTAGTCGACTTACCAGTTAAAAAGCCGTGTTGCTGTTTATTGAAACTATTCAACATGTGCTTGTAAATAGAATCAAAAATGATACTTTCAATAATCTTTGAAAAAACATTTGTGAAGCTTATTGGTCTAAAATTAGCAATGTCTTGCATGTTGCCAGACTTTAATATTGGTAAGACCCTAGCGAGCTTCCATTCATTCGGAAAAACACCAATTTTTAGAGATAAATGTAAAATGAAGCAAAGATTTACGGGCAAAAGATCTCAGTGGGAAATTCACCAGGAAAGGTGGAATACCATCAGGACCACACGATGCCCTAGGCTTAAGTAACTTGATAGCTTTCTCAACATTTTCGATGGAAATAGTCCTTAAATTTAAAATATTCTGATCAGACACAGCCGGTGAGTTCATGGCAGAAGGAACCATCCAACCATTGTAAACTGAGGCAAAGTGATTGGCGAAACCATTCGCAATATCCACCCCACTCTCGAATACTGATGAATTCAGAAACATACTTTTCTGCTTCGGTGCTGCTGCAATACACCACAGTTATTCACATAGAACCACAAACTACGTATGTTACCTCCCACTAAGGACTGAACAGTAATTAGGTACCTTTTATTGGCTTCATGTATTTTGGCTTTCAATGAACGCCTAATCAATATAAATCTATGATTATGAAAATCAGAATGTCTCCGCTTCCTTGCCATTCTCTTCTTAAGTTTAATTTCCCTAATTATTTCCCCTGTGAACCATAAGGGATAACCTTGCCTTTTTACAGCATTCCTTCTAGGTAAGTAACAATCAATGACAGAGAATAAAGTATTATAGAAATGATTCACAGCCTCAACATCTGTCATACAATAGAGAGAGGACCAATCGATCTCATTCAAAATAATGTACAAGTTTAAATAGTCAGCTCTTTTATAGTTATAAATAAGGTTATCAGAAAAATAATTGGAATTACGGTTTAAATTGAGATACAGTATGATAAATGTTAGTTCAAGAGCAGGATGATGAGCATTCTCAAAAACCAAAGGTGATGCATCCCGCTGGACACTCTAATCAATGTTGCTAAGTACCAGATCCAAATTACGGTTGTTTACATTGAGAATATTATTCTTGAGCTTCAAGTTGAACAATGTTGAAAAATTATTCAGTCTACGTGCACGTAAGGAACCAGTAAATAAGTTGTAATCAGCCGAGTTAATCTCAGGAAGATTAAAAACTCCAACCATAATAATATTACCATCAATTAACCCATTGAGACTCTCAACATGATCATAGACATTTTCAAAAATACACATATTCGAAGCAGGCGGAATGTAAACAACAAACAAAAATACATTACAATAACCGAAATTTAGTTTGACTCGAGACCCTCACCACGGGAAGAAGCTACTAATTCAGAGCTATAGCAATCTTTTACAGCTACAAGAACTCCCCATCACCCCATCCTCTTCTTCCGTCATTTGTTAAGTCATTACGATATATAGATGTATACCTATTATCAAATAGCTCTTGGACGGATATATGAGAGTGAAGCCAAGTTTCAAACAAAGCTATGGCATCAAAATTTGAATTCAAAAGATTGTCCGAAAATTCATGCGTTTAGTTCTTAATCCATTAACATTTCGATAGTAAAAGCTCAATTCAGACATTTTACCAGAAACAAAAGCTA